>NW_021176129.1:0-960 GCF_002162155.2 Triticum dicoccoides
ACTTGATGTTCCTTCCTGACTTCTACCTCC
Source organism: Triticum dicoccoides (assembly GCF_002162155.2). Lineage (NCBI taxonomy): Eukaryota > Viridiplantae > Streptophyta > Magnoliopsida > Poales > Poaceae > Triticum > Triticum dicoccoides. The sequence goes on from NW_021176129.1 coordinate 31, forward strand.
GCTGATTTCAGCATAGCAAATACTTCAGGAATGGTCTTTTCCATCCCCTGCATATTGAAGTTCATCACAAAGCTCTTGTAGCTTGGTGGAAGCGACTGGAGGATTCTGTCAATGACCGCATCATCCGGGAGATTAACTCCTAGCTGAGTCAAGCGGTTATGCAACCCAGACATAGTGAGTATGTGCTCACTGACAGAACTGTTTTCCTCCATCTTACAGCTGAAGAATTTGTCGAAGACTTCATATCTCTCGACCCGGGCATGAGCTTGGAAAACCATTTTCAGCTCTTCGAACATCTCATATGCTCCATGTCTCTCAAAACGCTTTTGGAGCCCCGGCTCTAGGCTGTAAAGCATGCCGCACTGAACGAGGGAGTAGTCATCGAATCGTGCCTGCCAAGCGTTCATAACATCTTGTTCTGCAGGGAGAACGGGTGCGTCACCAAGCGGTGCTTGTAGGACATAATCTTTCTTGGAAGCTATGAGGATGATCCTCAGGTTCCGGACCCAGTCCGTATAGTTGCTGCCATCGTCTTTCAGCTTAGTTTTCTCTAGGAACGCGTTGAAGTTGAGGACTATGTTGGCCATTTGATCTACAAGACATATTGCAAAGATTTTAGACTAAGTTCATGATAATTAAGTTCAACTAATCAAATTATTAGTGAACTCCCACTTAGATTAGACATCCCTCTAGTCATCTAAGTATTACATGATCCGAGTTAAACTAGACCGTGTCCGATCATCACGTGAGACGGACTAGTCAACATCGGTGAACATCTTCATGTTGATCGTATCTTCTATACGACTCATGCTCGACCTTTCGGTCTTCTGTGTTCCGAGGCCATGTCTGTACATGCTAGGCTCGTCAAGTCAACCTAAGTGTTTGCATGTGTAAATCTGTCTTACACCCGTTGTATGTGAACGTCTGAAT
>NW_021176130.1:0-1128 GCF_002162155.2 Triticum dicoccoides
TGTTCCAAGAGTTGATGAGAAAAGATTGAAAACGGATATGGTACCATATGCTTCAGTTGTTGGAAGCTCATTACATTACCCTGACACAGTTCACATATCCGGGTTGTTTTGGCAATGTCCAGTCCATATATAGATCACTGGAATGGAGTCAAAGACATCGGCCTCATGCTGAAAGAAATAAGTGCTCTCAAAAGATTGTGAGTACAGAGACATGAGTTGCGAAATGTATAACGAAATTCACAATTGTCGCTAACTTTCATACTTGGAGGTTTTTGTGTGGAAAAGCTCCAAAGAATGAAACAATTATCATGAATGTGATGCAAAGATATTTTATAGCTTGATATAAGGTTGAGGGATAGGCAAAATGGTTAAGGAGACCTGTACCCGGAGTTGATAATGGTTGACAACAGCGATAACCATTTTAAGTTTTTCTCTCCTATGACAACGAGTCAAGTATTGATGCCAAACACACTGACACAGAGTTATGCGTTGTAAAGGAGAAAGTCCGGAATTATGTAGAAATGCTTGAAGCATAAAAGCAATAGACAAGTATTTGCAGATCTGATTATTAAAGGCTTACCGCCCAGTGTGTTCGGAGAACACACAGTCGACATGGGTTTTATGGTATAGTCTAAGATTTCCGGACAATAAAAAGGCCCAAGGTTAAAGAATTTATTTCAAAACAGAGGTACATTGTGGCTGTCTGATTCTATCGGCAATTGGGTTGTGGTGATGAAACATGTTCTATATATTGATCTGTTATGAAACGAGTAAAGTAAAAGTATAAGGTCAAAAGTAAAAGTTGAGATCAAGGGGGAGAATGTTAGGATGATCTCCACCGTGTGGGTCCAACGGCCCACCGGGCCCTTAGATCCGCGCCCTGATCGGGGGCGCTCAGCCCACTATGGATGACGGGCCCCTGTCACCTGCACTATGTAAAGAGGTGGGGGACGGCGGCTCGCATCACGAGGTTCGTCGCGATGCCGCACACCCCACCCACATCCCCTACCGATTTAGGATTAGCGCAGTGCTGACGAGAAACCCTTGTACGAATGTTATTTGAAAATGAAATTTTGCAAGCAGTTAGAATATTTGTCAAAGTTTACCACAAAAAATTCAGAATCTTTT
>NW_021176131.1:0-3981 GCF_002162155.2 Triticum dicoccoides
CAAAGTATTGAAGAATTCCATGGCTAAATTATTAGCCGGAAGTAATCGGGGCATGATGGTACGGAGTTCTCCAAAGTTCTTCTCGAGCGGAGTCTCACATAGGATAATCTGCCTTTTGGTACGAATTTCAGCAAATGTCTTCCAAATAACGATATTCATAAGGCTCTTGCTGAAGTTTGTACCAAAAAGTGAATTATCCTATTTGGGAACTCTGTTCCAAAACAACTTTGGAGAGCTCTGTAGCATCATGCACCTGTTACTTTCGCCTAATGATGAAGACATGGTTTTGTTGAATCCTTTGACACTAGACAAACGTCGGAAAATCATGAGAGAGGCGGTCCGGCCCAAACCCTAGAAGCGCTGCCGAGGCCACCCAAATTTACCAAGTTAAAAGAGCATTGTCGTCGAGGCCACCCCGAACCCTTGAAGCATTGCCGAGGCCACCCAAAACCCTAGAGAAGCGTCGAGGCCACTAATTAATAAAATTCCTTGTTGTGATTAGCTAGCTAGGTCTACGTTTGCCACTAATATATCCATCTGTCATGTTTGTATAATAATTGCCATGTTGTAATATTTGCAGAAACTATGGAGCACGGCCGAGACGAGAAGCAGAACAGGTTTTGGGGGACATACTCGCAGTCGGAGGTGATGTCATGTCGTATCTCAATGAAACCGATGGTATGGAAGGAGAGGGTTAAGCAGGCTACGGTTATCGAACAACAGAGGAGGAAGGACATGATTATGATGGCTCCGGTGACCGAATGCCGGTGCAAGACGGAGACCGTGATGACGGCTCCGGTGACCGAACAGAGCCCGACCAGGTATATATATTAATTAAGCCTGTGCTGACTAGCTAATTGACGCATTCATTGTTTTGGTATGTACACATATTAACTCTCATCTTTCTTCTTTTTTCTAGCCCTCCGGATCACGCACAACGTCGCTAAAGAGACGAGGCCCAAAGAAAAAGTTGCGCTCGGATGAAAGGTTCACGATCATAGCAATCGCGCGCGATGGCCAACCGATTGAACCCATCCGGACCAAGGAAGCATTTTCTGCTCAGTGCGGGGTTCTTTTTTGGGACATGATCCTGATCAGCATCCACCAATGGTTTAAGCCTAAGAATGAAGACCGTGAGGTGTCTTATGTCAATGATAGGCAGAAAGATGATCTTTGGGACACGTTCAAGGCAAATTTCACCCTACCGCCAGAGGAGGATCCCGAGAAACCAGTTAAAGGGCCATTGATCAAGTCTCATGCTCTTAAGAAGAGGGCAGATCTTTTTAGGAGGTGGAAGAATGAGCTGAAAACAAAGTTTGTCGACAATGAAAAGACACCGGAATTCATCGGCCGGTATGAGAAGCTCAGAGATCAATGGGACGCATTTGTGGCCCACAAGACATCGGACAAGAGTAAGAAGATGTCAGCGACAAACAAGATAAATGCTGCAAAGAAGGAGCATCTCCATTGCACGGGGTCAGGTGGTTACCTCAAAGCCCGGTCGTTGTGGGCCAAGGCTGAGAATGACCTGCTTGATAAAGGGGTCGAGCCAGAGACATTGAACTAGCCAGACCATTCAAGGACTTGGTCCTTCGGGGTTGGCGGAACCTTGGACCCTGTAATAGGGAAGTGCGTTTGGACAAGCAAGCAACTGCGAATAGCCGTCACGAAGCTTCAGGACTATATCGCCGCGGCGCATGAAGGGAAGTTCATTCCAGACAGAGAGAACGACGAGCTCACAATGGCCCTCGGGAATCCGGAGCACCCTGGACAGACACGAGGCACACCAGGCTCCGTTTCGTGGAAGGATGGGTTTAAAGACGCAGGCGGTTACAAATGCCAAGAGAGGAGGACGAAAGTGGAGCATACCCAACTACAGAAGTTGCACGCAAAGGTACAAGCACTAGAGGAACGAGAAGCAGTTCGAAGCAAGCGACCTGCCGAAGGTACCCCCGAAGCTACCCCACCATCTCAGCGGAGAAGCAGCGTGGCTTCCACCGAGCTGCTTCAGCTGGAGCCTGTCTTCACGGCTCCTGCTACCTACCCCATGTATGCTATCACGGACTCTCAACATTGCCACCTTATGATGCAATGGCAGAACCACAAAGTCAAGGCGGCTGTCGGCTCTGTTCGACCTCCTGAACCCGGCGCAACTTTTCACTGCCGTCCAATTCCAGAAGGATATGCCAGGGTGACGGTGGATGAAATAACGGAGGGATTTGAGGAGCTCGAGCTTGACTACCCTACCGGTGAAGGGGACACTCGGCTGGGTTCTGCTGTGAAGACTACATGCCTATGGCGGAAGGAGATCATCAACCTTTCGGACTGGACGCCTCCGCCTCCTCCTCCTCCTCTGGCGAGTCAGGGCACTCCAGATCCTCCTCCGCCTGCTCCTCCGACGAGTGATCAGGGCACTTTGCCTCCTTCTCCGGGGCGTGGCGGCACTTCGCCTCCTTCTCCGCCTGCGCCAGCGTGCCCGAGCAGTCAGCCTCCTCCTTCTACGCCATGTCAGCGAAGGCGGAAGAGACCCGCCGCCGCTCCGGCTGCTCCGACGCGTAGTAGTCCTTCTCCTCCGCCTCGTAAGCAAGGAAATAAGACAACCGCAACTTCTCCATCTACTCCGGCATCTAGCAGAACAGCCAGAGGTGGAGGCAATACAGATTCGGTCCATCGTCTCTCAAGCCTCTAGACAAGTTACCATACGAGATGACCGTGGAGGAAAACGAGCACATCGTTCAAACCCAAGTGAATGACTTCTTTGAAACAAAAAGAGCTAAGAAACATCCACCTCCAGAGGAGAAGATAGATCCGGTGAAAGCGAAGCGCACTTTGTATGCCCTGAAGCGACCACCACCGTCTCCGCCGCAAACCAACTATGAGCGCATTATTGAAAGGACATATAAGGAAGCGGAGCGGTCGGGAAGTACTTGCAGTGACAAAAGGTTACAAGAACGAAGAAATGGGAAAAAAATTCCCAGCTGAGCGAACAAGCGAACCAATCGTGCCCCCCCCCCCCTCAAGGTGTCTAGCAATATCGTCTCTAATCATCCGGGGATCTTGCCCGGTACCAATCCTGCAGATTACATGCACGACGGTGATGCACATTTTGATATATTGGAGGTGGACAAATTCAGATACCAGTACGGGAAGCCTCTCGTCAAAGAAGGAACTACTCTAACAACGATGATGCGAAGATTCCATGATTGGTACCTGGAAACCTGCAGAAAGTCTCGGAAGGATAATTTGATGCTGAAAGTTAAAAAGGACCAAGACCTCGTTGGAATTGAGTTGTTGTCTATTCCATTTGAGGAGTTCTTCCAGTTTTTCAATCAAAAGGCCCTCAATAAATTAATGGTCACTTTCTACTCTCTGTAAGTACTACTTCTGTCATTAAGTCTCTATATATAGCTCAGCTTTTTCATTGCATGTATATATAATTATCCTCACTATATTATGCAGATTGAAGATCGTCGAATGCAGAAAAGCTGAAATGTATGATATTGGGTTCATTAACACAAATCTCATAGATGAATATACGGTTACATTTCATGCCAAATAAACCAAGGACAACTTACTATGATCGTTGGTAATAAATCAAAACAAAAGATACAATACTCTTTCCTTACAACTTCAAGTGAGTGTTACCGTCTGGTGCATATTCGGTTTCCCTTAATTATTTCTCGAAGTTATAGTAATTAATGTAATTGATGAGTTATGCATGTGTGCGTAGGTTCCACTATATTCTCCTAGAGATTAAGCTTGAGCAGGGACTAGTAACCGTCTTAGACTCGAAACGAAAAGATCCCGAGGACTATGCGAACATGTCTAAAATGCTCGACAAGTAAGTTGATCGATCATTATCGCACCATATCCGCAACTTTGTTCATTTCATGATATCAAGTAATTGGTTTCTTTTTCTGCAGGGTTTGGAAAGTATTCACCGCACAAGTTCCGGGACTGGCGCGGGATCTGCGATGGAAA
>NW_021176132.1:0-3980 GCF_002162155.2 Triticum dicoccoides
CAAAGTATTGAAGAATTCCATGGCTAAATTATTAGCCGGAAGTAATCGGGGCATGATGGTACGGAGTTCTCCAAAGTTCTTCTCGAGCGGAGTCTCACATAGGATAATCTGCCTTTTGGTACGAATTTCAGCAAATGTCTTCCAAATAACGATATTCATAAGGCTCTTGCTGAAGTTTGTACCAAAAAGTGAATTATCCTATTTGGGAACTCTGTTCCAAAACAACTTTGGAGAGCTCTGTAGCATCATGCACCTGTTACTTTCGCCTAATGATGAAGACATGGTTTTGTTGAATCCTTTGACACTAGACAAACGTCGGAAAATCATGAGAGAGGCGGTCCGGCCCAAACCCTAGAAGCGCTGCCGAGGCCACCCAAATTTACCAAGTTAAAAGAGCATTGTCGTCGAGGCCACCCCGAACCCTTGAAGCATTGCCGAGGCCACCCAAAACCCTAGAGAAGCGTCGAGGCCACTAATTAATAAAATTCCTTGTTGTGATTAGCTAGCTAGGTCTACGTTTGCCACTAATATATCCATCTGTCATGTTTGTATAATAATTGCCATGTTGTAATATTTGCAGAAACTATGGAGCACGGCCGAGACGAGAAGCAGAACAGGTTTTGGGGGACATACTCGCAGTCGGAGGTGATGTCATGTCGTATCTCAATGAAACCGATGGTATGGAAGGAGAGGGTTAAGCAGGCTACGGTTATCGAACAACAGAGGAGGAAGGACATGATTATGATGGCTCCGGTGACCGAATGCCGGTGCAAGACGGAGACCGTGATGACGGCTCCGGTGACCGAACAGAGCCCGACCAGGTATATATATTAATTAAGCCTGTGCTGACTAGCTAATTGACGCATTCATTGTTTTGGTATGTACACATATTAACTCTCATCTTTCTTCTTTTTTCTAGCCCTCCGGATCACGCACAACGTCGCTAAAGAGACGAGGCCCAAAGAAAAAGTTGCGCTCGGATGAAAGGTTCACGATCATAGCAATCGCGCGCGATGGCCAACCGATTGAACCCATCCGGACCAAGGAAGCATTTTCTGCTCAGTGCGGGGTTCTTTTTTGGGACATGATCCTGATCAGCATCCACCAATGGTTTAAGCCTAAGAATGAAGACCGTGAGGTGTCTTATGTCAATGATAGGCAGAAAGATGATCTTTGGGACACGTTCAAGGCAAATTTCACCCTACCGCCAGAGGAGGATCCCGAGAAACCAGTTAAAGGGCCATTGATCAAGTCTCATGCTCTTAAGAAGAGGGCAGATCTTTTTAGGAGGTGGAAGAATGAGCTGAAAACAAAGTTTGTCGACAATGAAAAGACACCGGAATTCATCGGCCGGTATGAGAAGCTCAGAGATCAATGGGACGCATTTGTGGCCCACAAGACATCGGACAAGAGTAAGAAGATGTCAGCGACAAACAAGATAAATGCTGCAAAGAAGGAGCATCTCCATTGCACGGGGTCAGGTGGTTACCTCAAAGCCCGGTCGTTGTGGGCCAAGGCTGAGAATGACCTGCTTGATAAAGGGGTCGAGCCAGAGACATTGAACTAGCCAGACCATTCAAGGACTTGGTCCTTCGGGGTTGGCGGAACCTTGGACCCTGTAATAGGGAAGTGCGTTTGGACAAGCAAGCAACTGCGAATAGCCGTCACGAAGCTTCAGGACTATATCGCCGCGGCGCATGAAGGGAAGTTCATTCCAGACAGAGAGAACGACGAGCTCACAATGGCCCTCGGGAATCCGGAGCACCCTGGACAGACACGAGGCACACCAGGCTCCGTTTCGTGGAAGGATGGGTTTAAAGACGCAGGCGGTTACAAATGCCAAGAGAGGAGGACGAAAGTGGAGCATACCCAACTACAGAAGTTGCACGCAAAGGTACAAGCACTAGAGGAACGAGAAGCAGTTCGAAGCAAGCGACCTGCCGAAGGTACCCCCGAAGCTACCCCACCATCTCAGCGGAGAAGCAGCGTGGCTTCCACCGAGCTGCTTCAGCTGGAGCCTGTCTTCACGGCTCCTGCTACCTACCCCATGTATGCTATCACGGACTCTCAACATTGCCACCTTATGATGCAATGGCAGAACCACAAAGTCAAGGCGGCTGTCGGCTCTGTTCGACCTCCTGAACCCGGCGCAACTTTTCACTGCCGTCCAATTCCAGAAGGATATGCCAGGGTGACGGTGGATGAAATAACGGAGGGATTTGAGGAGCTCGAGCTTGACTACCCTACCGGTGAAGGGGACACTCGGCTGGGTTCTGCTGTGAAGACTACATGCCTATGGCGGAAGGAGATCATCAACCTTTCGGACTGGACGCCTCCGCCTCCTCCTCCTCCTCTGGCGAGTCAGGGCACTCCAGATCCTCCTCCGCCTGCTCCTCCGACGAGTGATCAGGGCACTTTGCCTCCTTCTCCGGGGCGTGGCGGCACTTCGCCTCCTTCTCCGCCTGCGCCAGCGTGCCCGAGCAGTCAGCCTCCTCCTTCTACGCCATGTCAGCGAAGGCGGAAGAGACCCGCCGCCGCTCCGGCTGCTCCGACGCGTAGTAGTCCTTCTCCTCCGCCTCGTAAGCAAGGAAATAAGACAACCGCAACTTCTCCATCTACTCCGGCATCTAGCAGAACAGCCAGAGGCGGAGGCAATACAGATTCGGTCCATCGTCTCTCAAGCCTCTAGACAAGTTACCATACGAGATGACCGTGGAGGAAAACGAGCACATCGTTCAAACCCAAGTGAATGACTTCTTTGAAACAAAAAGAGCTGAGAAACATCCACCTCCAGAGGAGAAGATAGATCCGGTGAAAGCGAAGCGCACTTTGTATGCCCTGAAGCGACCACCACCGTCTCCGCCGCAAACCAACTATGAGCGCATTATTGAAAGGACATATAAGGAAGCGGAGCGGTCGGGAAGTACTTGCAGTGACAAAAGGTTACAAGAACGAAGAAATGGGAAAAAAATTCCCAGCTGAGCGAACAAGCGAACCAATCGTGCCCCCCCCCCCTCAAGGTGTCTAGCAATATCGTCTCTAATCATCCGGGGATCTTGCCCGGTACCAATCCTGCAGATTACATGCACGACGGTGATGCACATTTTGATATATTGGAGGTGGACAAATTCAGATACCAGTACGGGAAGCCTCTCGTCAAAGAAGGAACTACTCTAACAACGATGATGCGAAGATTCCATGATTGGTACCTGGAAACCTGCAGAAAGTCTCGGAAGGATAATTTGATGCTGAAAGTTAAAAAGGACCAAGACCTCGTTGGAATTGAGTTGTTGTCTATTCCATTTGAGGAGTTCTTCCAGTTTTTCAATCAAAAGGCCCTCAATAAATTAATGGTCACTTTCTACTCTCTGTAAGTACTACTTCTGTCATTAAGTCTCTATATATAGCTCAGCTTTTTCATTGCATGTATATATAATTATCCTCACTATATTATGCAGATTGAAGATCGTCGAATGCAGAAAAGCTGAAATGTATGATATTGGGTTCATTAACACAAATCTCATAGATGAATATACGGTTACATTTCATGCCAAATAAACCAAGGACAACTTACTATGATCGTTGGTAATAAATCAAAACAAAAGATACAATACTCTTTCCTTACAACTTCAAGTGAGTGTTACCGTCTGGTGCATATTCGGTTTCCCTTAATTATTTCTCGAAGTTATAGTAATTAATGTAATTGATGAGTTATGCATGTGTGCGTAGGTTCCACTATATTCTCCTAGAGATTAAGCTTGAGCAGGGACTAGTAACCGTCTTAGACTCGAAACGAAAAGATCCCGAGGACTATGCGAACATGTCTAAAATGCTCGACAAGTAAGTTGATCGATCATTATCGCACCATATCCGCAACTTTGTTCATTTCATGATATCAAGTAATTGGTTTCTTTTTCTGCAGGGTTTGGAAAGTATTCACCGCACAAGTTCCGGGACTGGCGCGGGATCTGCGATGGAAA
>NW_021176133.1:0-1051 GCF_002162155.2 Triticum dicoccoides
AATCCGGGCCCGCCATCGCTTCTTCATAGTTCGAAGGTTCACCGTTGTCTAACAGCATGATTTCCAAGACAGGGTTGCCGTACCACTCTGGTGCGGAACGTGTCCTTGTGGACCTTCGAATTTCAGTAGGGGCTTGATCAGAAGTATCTTGATCATTAACTTCCTCTCTAGTCGGTGCAGGCACCTCAGGAACATTTTCTTGAGTTGCGCCATTTTCCGGTTCAAGAGGTAATACTTCATCAAGCTCTACTTTCCTCCCACTTACTTCTTTCGAGAGAAACTCTTTCTCCAGAAAGGACCCATTCTTGGCAACAAAGATCTTGCCTTCGGATCTGAGGTAGAAGGTGTACCCAATAGTTTCTTTTGGGTATCCTATGAAGACGCATTTTTCCGACTTGGGTTCGAGCTTTTCAGGTTGAAGTTTCTTGACATAAGCATCGCATCCCCAAACTTTTAGAAACAACAACTTATGTTTCTTCCCAAACCATAATTCATACGGTGTCGTCTCAACGGATTTCGACGGAGCCCTATTTAAAGTGAATGCGGCAGTCTCTAAAGCATAGCCCCAAAAAGAAAGCGGTAAATCGGTAAGAGACATCATAGATCGCACCATATCTAACAAAGTGCGATTACGACGTTCGGACACACCATTACGCTGAGGTGTTCCAGGCGGCGTGAGTTGTGAAACTATTCCACATTTTCTTAAGTGTGCCCCAAACTCGTGACTCAAGTATTCTCCTCCACGATCTGATCGTAGAAACTTGATTTTCCTGTCACGTTGATTTTCAACCTCACTCTGAAATTCTTTGAACTTTTCAAAGGTTTCAGACTTGTGTTTCATTAAGTAGATATACCCATACCTACTTAAATCATCAGTGAGGGTGAGAACATAACGATAGCCACCGCGAGCCTCAACACTCATTGGACCGCACACATCAGTATGTATGATTTCCAATAAGTCGGTTGCTCGCTCCATTGTTCCTGAGAACGGAGTCTTGGTCATTTTACCCATAAGGCATGGTTCGCACGTGTCAAATGATTCATAATCAAG
>NW_021176134.1:0-1281 GCF_002162155.2 Triticum dicoccoides
GGAATCCGGGCCCGCCATCGCTTCTTCATAGTTCGAAGGTTCACCGTTGTCTAACAGCATGATTTCCAAGACAGGGTTGCCGTACCACTCTGGTGCGGAACGTGTCCTTGTGGACCTTCGAATTTCAGTAGGGGCTTGATCAGAAGTATCTTGATCATTAACTTCCTCTCTAGTCGGTGCAGGCACCTCAGGAACATTTTCTTGAGTTGCGCCATTTTCCGGTTCAAGAGGTAATACTTCATCAAGCTCTACTTTCCTCCCACTTACTTCTTTCGAGAGAAACTCTTTCTCCAGAAAGGACCCATTTTTGGCAACAAAGATCTTGCCTTCGGATCTGAGGTAGAAGGTGTACCCAATAGTTTCTTTTGGGTATCCTATGAAGACGCATTTTTCCGACTTGGGTTCGAGCTTTTCAGGTTGAAGTTTCTTGACATAAGCATCGCATCCCCAAACTTTTAGAAACGACATCTTAGGTTTCTTCCCAAACCATAATTCATACGGTGTCGTCTCAACGGATTTCGACGGAGCCCTATTTAAAGTGAATGCGGCAGTCTCTAAAGCATAGCCCCAAAAAGAAAGCGGTAAATCGGTAAGAGACATCATAGATCGCACCATATCTAATAGAGTGCGATTACGACGTTCGGACACACCATTGCGCTGAGGTGTTCCAGGCGGCGTGAGTTGTGAAACTATTCCACATTTTCTTAAGTGTGTGCCAAACTCGTGACTCAAGTATTCTCCTCCACGATCTGATCGTAGAAACTTGATTTTCCTGTCACGTTGATTTTCAACCTCACTCTGAAATTCCTTGAACTTTTTAAAGGTTTCACACTTGTGTTTCATTAAGTAGATATACCCATACCTACTTAAATCATCAGTGAGGGTGAGAACATAACGATAGCCACCGCGAGCCTCAACACTCATCGGACCGCACACATCAGTATGTATGATTTCCAATAAGTCGGTTGCTCGCTCCATTGTTCCTGAGAACGGAGTCTTGGTCATTTTACCCATAAGGCATGGTTCGCACGTGTCAAATGATTCATAATCAAGAGACTCTAAAAGTCCATCAGCATGGAGCTTCTTCATGCGTTTGACACCTATGTGACCAAGGCGGCAGTGCCACAAGTATGTGGGACTATCATTATCAACCTTACTTCTTTTGGTACTCACATTATGAACATGTGTAGCATCACGTTCGAGATTCATAAAGAATAAACCATTCACCATAGGAGCATGACCATAAAACATATCTCTCATAAAAATGGAACAACCATTATT
>NW_021176135.1:0-1327 GCF_002162155.2 Triticum dicoccoides
ATCAAAATGCTTAATAATACTTTCAAATGAGCACATACCTTGACATGATCTTGAAGGTGTTCAAGATGGACCAGTCAAAGAAGGAGTTCTTGCCTGAGTTGTAAGGTACGAAGTTAAGACTTAAAGCTCGACCACGGCAGAATAGAGAGAAAGGACGAAGGTCGTCCCCTATGCTTAAGACGTAGGCTCTTCAGTATGCTATGCTGTGTACCGCACCTGAAGTGTGCCTTGCCATGAGTCAGTCAAGGGGTACAAGAGTGATCCAAGAATGGCTCACAGGACAGCGGTCAAAGTTATCCTTAGTAACTAGTGGACTAAGGAATTTTCTCGATTATGGAGGTGGTAAAAGAGTTCGTCGTAAAGGTTACGTCGATGCAAGCTTAACACCTATCCGGATAGCTCTGAGTAGAGAGACCGGATACATATAATGGAGCAATATTTTAGAATAGCTCAAAGTAGAACAGTTATTTGGAATAGCTCCAAATAGAGCGTGGTAGCTGCATCTAGGAGATGACATAGAGATTTGTAAAGCACACACGGATCTGAAAGGTTCAGACCCGTTGACTAAAACCTCTCTCACAAGCAACATGATCAAACATAAAACTCATTGAGTGTTAATCACATAGTGATGTGAACTGGACTACTGACTCTAGTAAACTCTTGGGTATTAGTCACATGGCGATGTGATCTGTGAGTGTTAATCACATGGCGATGTGAACTAGATTATTGACTCTAGTGCAAGTGGGAGACTGTTGGAAATATGCCCTAGAGGCAATAATAAAAGTATTATTATATTTCAATGTTCATGATAAATGTCTTTTATTCATGCTATAACTGTATTATCCGGAAATCGTTATACACGTGTGAATACATAGACCACAATATGTCCCTAGTGAGCCTCTAGTTGACTAGCTCGTTGTGATCAACAGATAGTCATGGTTTCCTGGCTATGGACATTGGATGTCGTTGATAACGGGATCACATCATTAGGAGAATGATGTGATGGACAAGACCCAATCCTAAGCATGGCACAAAGATCGTGTAGTTCGTTTGCTAGAGCTTTGCCAATGTCAAGTATCTCTTCCTTTGACCATGAGATCGTGTAACTCCTGGATACCGTAGGAGTGCTTTGGGTGTATCAAACGTCACAACGTAACTGGGTGACTATAAAGGTGCACTACATGTATCTCCGAAAGTATCTATTGTTTTATGCGGATCGAGACTGGGATTTGTCACTCCGTGTAAACGGAGAGGTATCTCTGGGCCCACTCGGTAGGACATCATCATATGCGCAATGTGACCAAGGAGTTGATCACGGGATGATGTG
>NW_021176136.1:0-1698 GCF_002162155.2 Triticum dicoccoides
ATTCTTTTCTTAAATATGAACAGTTTTCTAAAAAGTGAATTTAAAATACGCACTTAACATTTTCCTAGTATACGGTGTTTTTTTTCAAATACAAACTAAACTTTCTTTAAAATATATGCCGAATATTTTTGAAATGCACGTTGAATAAAATTAGTAGACACGATGAACACTTTTTATACACAGTGAACATTTTCTAAAACCGGTTGCTCGTTCAAAGTGGGCCGACGCATATCGTGTCGGTCGCTTTGCTTCAACAAAGCCATGACAGTTTGACACCCTCGGGCGGCAAATAGGGTTCACCTTCCGGAAGTAGAGTCAGATAGAAGGTGCCATGCACAGTACGCTGCCTTGACTGCGCACGCGAAAACAGGGAAAATACATTAAACAGGAAATGGCAATGCGCGGATCAAACCCTGTAGCTCTCACTGCCGACCGCTCGCCACTAAGTACCCAAACTGATAAGCTGAAATGTCTAACTACAAAAACATAACCTACTAGAACTATCCTTTACCAACCAGCTTACTGTAGCAAAACATATTTTTTCCACTATTTCTTTCTCTTTTTTGCTGATAGTTTTTGTTTCTTTTCCATTTTCATTTTTCCAAAATTTCAAAAAAAAATTGCCTATTCAAATTTTGTTCATAAGTTATAACATTCGCATTCTAAAAAAATATACAAACATTGAACAGACACAATTGTAAAAAAAAGTACAAACATTGAAATACAAATATTCATAAAATACAAGGCTTCATCTCATAGCATGTTGTTTTTCGACATCCTTGAAATGACCCTATTTTTTCCAATGGCTTGTATGACCAAGTTATGGCACCATGCCAAGTTGCTTTGCTTTTCCACAAATTTTGTATTTTCTGGAGTTTTCTCGGTAAAAAATAGTCGATAAATGGCGGGACATGTCGCAACTTGCATATGGTGTAGGAAATCATTCAAACCTGGCGTAAATGACTACCATGGGCACGCCTACCTGCTTACGAAAGTTTGGGTCAGTCTTGAGATTTCCAAAAATACCATGTTCGACGGAGACTGTTTGGTTAGGCCAGAAGAGTCCGTTTGGGAGTAGCCCATTTCTCAACATCTCTTAAATGGTCTCAGTATTTTTCATGTCCTTGTATGATCGATTTTGAAAAAAGTCCATCAATTTTGGCAAAACAAATTCATCTACTTCGAAAATATGCATTCTTTTGAAAAAACTTTATCAATTTTGAGAAAAAGGAACATCAAATTTGAAAAAAATCATCAATTTTGAAAAAACGTTCATCAATATTTTTATGAATTTTACAAAATTTATTGATTTAGGAAAATGTTCACCAAGTTTGAAAAAATGTTCGCAAATTTTGTTAAAAGTCCATTCTTTCATAGAAACGAAATTGGAAAAAGTTTGCACATTGCAAGAGAAAAGGGAAATTAAAAAATGAACAAAAAAGAAATAGAGAAGGAAAATAAATCTGGGACAAAACTGTTAAAAATGAGAAAAAAAGAGCAAGAAAAAAGAAAGAAGGAAAGAAGAAAATTGGAAAAAGAAAAGTGGATAGAAGAAAAGAATAAGAAAGACGCCTGCAACCATGTTAAGTGATGGTGGCAAGTTGGTTATAGCGTCGCATTTTGAACCAGAAGTTCCTGTCTCGAATCTTGGCACACTCATATTTTTCTGCGATTTAAAGAGATGGTTGGGAGGGCCCA
>NW_021176137.1:0-883 GCF_002162155.2 Triticum dicoccoides
AAGCCTCAAGATAAGAGTGAGTGCCGAGGATGGCTCTTCCGTAGGAAGACGGAGGCGGATCCTCGGTAGTGTATTGAATTGGTGAGTAGTGGACTCGTGTGCGCAAAACCATTTCAAGTTGGAGTATCGTAGGATAGCCTAGCCAAGAGTCAAAGCTGGCTTGCTGCAATAACTCCACCAACCCTTCTTGATACTAAGCATGTATGTAGGATCTGATGTAAGTCTTGCTGAGTACCTTTGTACTCATGTTGCTATAATCTACATTTTTACAGAAGACGCTGCAACCCCTTCTGATGGGTTCTATGTAGACGTTGACATCAACGAGTAGGCTAAAGACCCAGGTGGTGACCCTGAGCTTGTGAAGGACCTTGTAGTATAGCTAGGCTTCCCAAGCCTCTTTTATTTTACTAGTTGTCTGTACTCAGACAAGTTACTTCCGTCGCTGGTTTGTATGACTGTATGACTTGTATGTTGGGTCGTGAGACCTGTACCTTCGTGTATGTTATGTATGGCTCCCTGAGCCTTAAATAAAGTACTTGTGTCGTAGAGTCATGTTGTGATGCTTCGTTGTATTTGCACATATCGAGCATACTGTGTGTATGATTGAAATGCTTGGTATGTGTGGGATCTGACTATCTAGTTGTTTATCTTTAGTAGCCTCTCTTACCGGGAAATGTCTCCTAGTGTTACCGCTGAGCCATGGTAGCTTGCTACTGCTCTGGAACACTTAGGCTGGCCGGCATGTGTCCTTCTTCGTTCCTGTGTCTGTCCCTTCGGGGAAATGTCACGCTTTGAGTACCGGAGTCCTGTTAGCCCGCTACAGCCCGGTTTACCGGAGTCCTGCTAGCCCAGTGCTACAGCCCGGACCCACTTGCTGATGACC
>NW_021176138.1:0-992 GCF_002162155.2 Triticum dicoccoides
CGAGTACATGTCGTGTAAACGGCGGTAAGTGGTGAGAGCGTGTGTGAAGAAGTACACCCCTGCAGGGTTAACATCATCTATTCGAATAGCCGTGTCCGCGGAAAAGGACTTCTGGGTTGCTTATATCAGTTCATAGACAAGTGAAAGTGGATACCCTAAAATACGCAAGATAAGCGTGAGTGCTATGGATGGCGTTCTCGTAGGGAGACGGGAGCGGATCCATAGTGGTGTATTGATATGGTGAAGATGTGGACTCGTGTGCGCCACCTCAAAAGAGTTACATTGCAGTCGTAGTTTAGGATAGCCACCGAGTCAAAGCTGGCTTGCTGCAGTTAAACCCCACCATCCCCTTTGTTGAAAATGATGCATATGTAGTTAGTTCTGATGTAAGTCTTGCTGGGTACATTTGTACTCACGTTTGCCTATTTATGTTTTTGCAGAGAGACTTCGGTCTCGCTAGTAGTTTCGCGTGGACTTCGACGTTTAGCTTGTTACCTCAGCTACGATCTTGTGCCCTCGGCAGTATCTGGTAGATAGTCAGGCTTCTTAGCCTTTTTCATTTTTAGTTGTCTGTACTCAGACATGATAGCTTCCGCTTGTGTTTTGATTTGTATGCTCTGAATGTTGGGTCATGAGACCCATGTTTGTAATGTCTCGCTCCTCGGAGCCTATTGAATAAACTATTTGAGTCGTAGAGTCATTTTGTGATGCCATGTTGTATTGCACATATCGAGCATATTGTGTGTATGTTATTGAAATGCTTGGTATGTGTGGGATCTGACTATCTAGTTGTTTATCTTTAGTAGCCTCTCTTACCGGGAAATGTCTCCTAGTGTTTCCACCGAGCCATGGTAGCTTGCTACTGCTCCGGAACACTTAGGCTGGCCGGCATGTGTCCTTCTTCGTTCCTGTGTCTGTCCCTTCGGGGAAATGTCACGCGATGAATACCGGAGTCCTGTTAGCCTGCTACAGCCCGGTTCACCGGAGTCCTG
>NW_021176139.1:0-1491 GCF_002162155.2 Triticum dicoccoides
AACACCGTTGTATGGGTAATATCATGAAATTTCTCTCCCCTTACCTAAAGGGTTTTCTACATTATATCCTGTCATGGATATCATGCTCTGCTTATCCTTGGGAAGGATATACCCCCGAAATATGTGTTTAAACACATTTTTCCTTTCCATTGTTCTGTTTAACCTAATGATCACATTTTCCTTTCCATGGGTCTGTTTGACCCTTCTTGTGACCTATATAATCTAAGCAGTGATAATCCCCTGCTTAGGTAAGCACCTCGTTGTACCACTCTGTAAGTAAGACCCTATTACTATTGTTGATGACATTCCAGTAACCACCGATGGACGAGAACCTTGCCTATTGGTCCGCCTCGTTCAACGAGCAGGAAAATGGTTCTCTTCGTCCCTCGCCCTTGGTACCTATGTTGTTGCCGACATGACCCTCAGACTCTCCCCTAACATGCCTTGCTTACATGATCGTGCAAGATGTCACCAACCTTCTACTTTTAACCACATGGTGGGCCCATAACCCACAGTTTCACAGGATCGAAACCTGACTCTCCTGTACACCCCCTGTTCCCAAAGTTATTCCTCACGCTTGACTTTGTATGTAATTCACGGGCCACTTGCCTGTAGATCTATTCTGGTGTCGGACGCAATACTTATACCCGTTGCTCTGAACCCTTTCGCACCCTGCTTCAGGCAATGAACGATTGCCTATCCGCTTGAAACTTCTTATCGCCCTGTCTTACTTTGCTCTCGATGTGTGTCGTTTGTTCAACTCGCGAGATACTCATAAGTTCATTCTGGGGATACCCCCAGATGATTTTCACTTATAACATCCTTGCATTGTAGAGCTACCCCTTACCTATTCGTAAGTACGATGGAGTTCATGAAGAAATGGTGGCGAGTTTATCATGATGCATCGGAATAAAGGATTGAAGACATCAACGAAAGGAACTAACTTCGTCGAGAAGATCCGTTAGAATATCGTAACCAGAACTTTCCCCTTACTTCCCTCTTAAATCTCGGGACGAGATTTCTTGTAGTGGAGGAGAATTGTGACGCCCGGGTAAGTATGCTACAGTAATCCCCACTAATGTTGCCACGTCACCTCGGTTACTGTGGATAAACTCGCGTTAGTTCGAAACCGGTTCGAATTCAAAATCAAAACAAAAGCAAAGATAAAAGGTTTCAAAACAAAGACTAAAAATGTTCGGGGGTTGTCTAAAATAGCTAACCTAATTATGGTGGGGTGCACTAATTTTGGTAAAATGCTTTAGCATTTTAAGTAAACTAAAAACAGAAAAGAGAAATAATAAAAGAAAAAGGAAAGACAAAAAAGGGGGGGAAGGGAAAACCCCTGGCCCATTCCCCCTGGCCCATTCCCCCTCCCCACTTGGCCCCTCCCCCCCTGGCCCATTCCCCCCCTGGCCCGGCCCAGCGCCGGTCGCTTATCCCCTCACCCCCCGCGGCAAACCCTAGCCGCCCCACACTCCCCCCCACGCGCCC
>NW_021176140.1:0-970 GCF_002162155.2 Triticum dicoccoides
TCCCACTTGCACTAGAGTCAATAATCTAGTTCACATCGCCATGTGATTAACACTCACAGGTCACATCGCCATGTGACCAACATCCAAAGAGTTTACTAGACTCAATAATCTAGTTCACATCACTATGTGATTAACACTCAATGAGTTCTGGGTTTGATCATGTTATGCTTGTGAGAGAGGTTGTAGCCAACGGGTCTTGCCATATTCAGATCCCTATGTATTTTGCAAAACTTTATGTCATATCATAGATGCTGCTACCACGTTCCACTTGGAGCTATTCCAAATTGTTGCTCCATTATACGTATCCGGTATCTCTACTCAGAGCTATCCGGATAGGTGTTAAGCTTGCATCGACGTAACTCTTTACGTCGAACTCTTTATCACCTCCATAACCGAGAAACATTTCCTTATTCCTCTAAGGATAATTTTGACCGCTATATGGTGATCCAGTCCTAGATCACCTTTGTACCCTCTTGCTAGACATGTGGCAAGGCACACATAAGGTGCGGTACTCAGCATGGATACCGTATAGAGCCTATGACAAGAGCATAGGGGACGACCTTCGTCCTTCCTCTTTCTTCTGCCGTGGTCAAGCTTTGAGTCTTACTCAACTTCACACCTTACAACTCAGGTAAGAACCCCTTCTTTGACTGATCTATTTTGAACTCCTTCAAAAACATGTCAAGGTGTGCGTTCTTTGAAAGTACCATCAGGCGTCTTGATCTATCTCTATAGATCTTGATGCCCAATATGTAAGCAGCTTTATCCAGGTCTTCCTTTGAAAAACACTCTTCAAACACCCGTTTATGCTTTCCAGAAATTCTACATTATTTCGGATCAACAATATGTCATCCACATATACTTATCAGAAATGTTGTAGTGCTCCCACTCACTTTCTTGTAAATACAAGTTTCTAGCAAACATTGCATAAACCTAAAAGCTTTGATCACTCCATCAAAACATATATTCC
>NW_021176141.1:0-7200 GCF_002162155.2 Triticum dicoccoides
AGGAATAAGAGCACCTTCCCGCCCATGACCTTTCCCGAGTCCGTTAGAGGCTGGCAGTCGACTTGGTTCTACTGCCAGGTCCAGTCGACGCCAGGGCAGTCGAGTGGACTCCCTCCGTTCACCATGGACCGAGTGAGCAAGCCTTCCCCTCTGAAGCTGATTCCGGAGGAGAGAGCCGACGTGAAGATGTTGATGGAGCGCGTGGTGCAGTTGGTTCGGGAGGGAGTGACAGGCATGGACCTCTTGGAGGTTTTCCTCAGGCGTCGCATCCAGCCTCTCCAGTTCCGGAGCCACTGCATGTGGTTGTACTGTGGGACCGAAGACGAGACCAGAGTCCATCCAGAAGCAGTCGACGATGTCACTCTGGAAAGATGGATGGCGGCCGTCACCGGAAACAAGGACAACCCGCGCGGAGCCAGAAGGGTTCCTCCACTCGACCACAACAGCGACTCAAACAAGGTACACTTGCTCTGCTCTCCACTGCGCCCTCGTCGTATTCATTTCTGTTAATCTTGCCGACTGGTCGACTGATTCTTGTCTGGGCATTTGTTAGGCCCTCACCGAGCTGTACTCGATGCCCAATGGGGCACAAGCTTCGACTGAGGAGGGCGAGGCGAGCGGGGGCGAGAGCCAGGAAGAGGAGGAATGGGACTCGGATGTCGCAGAGGATGATGACGACGATGATGATGATGTCGGTGATGAAGACGACGTCGAGGACGAGGAAGAGGAGGAGGAGGAGGTCGTGCCACCGCGCTCGGAAAGGCGGTCGAAGCTCGTCCACGACCCTTCGACTGAACGTGGCAAGGGGGTTGCGACGCAGTCGACCAAGCGCCCTAGGACCACCTCTCCAGCGCCGACTGAAAAGGCGCCGAAGCAGCCCAGGGCGGCCTCGTCGAAGCCGATCAAACTCTTGCCGAAGATGAAGGTGTCCATCCCTACCATATCAGGGTAACCGTGCTGCTCATATTTTCTTATTCTGTGTGAACTTTATCTCTGGTCGACGCTGAAGTTAGTCGACCGATCCTTTGGAGTTGCAGTGCTGCTACTTCTGAAACCTCGGCCCGGGCTGATGACCACGAGATGGAGGATGCAGCAACTTCGAACCCAGGTACTGTATTCTTAACATCGTTCTTAGTCGACTGACTCGCGATCTCTGATCCTGATTCTTCTCCGCAGCTCCACCCAATACTGTTATCAATCTCCCTGATGACGACGAGGATGAAGAACCACTGGCACGCAGGGGGAGTCGGAAAGCGTCTGCCAGTAAGGTGCCTCAGGATGTGACGGCGCCTGAGATTCTGACTGTGGAAGAAGAGAACACCACTCGACACACGGTGTCCTTCGCAAATCCACTGACGAGTGCTCAGCAGCCCTCCCTCTTCACGACGCACCACGTCCCAGAGGACCAAGCTGGCGCAGCAAAGGAGGCAATACGCCAGGCGGGACTCATGATGGAGCAGCTGAAGACCATCCGGGACGCGAGCCAGGCAGCTTATGACGCCAGCTCTGCCCTCCAAAGCAATGTCCAGGTCAGTCGACCGCTGTTTGTTCTGTTGGATATGCTACCAAAAACTTTTCTTTTCCGGAATTTATATTAGTCACCCACTGGGTGTGTCGAATAAACTCCGTGTTAGCGGGGGCACGCTGAGTGCACCCGCTGGGTGTAGTCCCCAAGGCTAAGGTCGACTGCTGGCAGTCGGCCTTAGGCTTTATGATGTCAATCTTTCTGTTAGTCGACTGGTCGACTGGACTTCACAAACCGGTGGGGGCACGCTGAGTGCACCCACTGGGTGTAGTCCCCAAGGCTAAGGTCGTCTGCTGGCAGTCGGCCTTAGGCTTTATAATGTCAATCTTTCTGTCAGTCGACTGGTCGACTGGATTTCACAAACCGGTGGGGGCACGCTGAGTGCACCCACTGGGTGTAGTCCCCGAGACTGTGGTCGACTGCTTGCAGTTGATCACAGTCTTAGAGAATGCATCTCGCACACTTTTTTTTTTTGAGGTCGACTGGTCGACTTTGTCTTCAACAGGATTAGTGGGGGCACGCTGAGTGCACCCACTGGGTGTAGTCCCCGAGACTACGGTCGAATGCTTGTATTCGGCTGTAGTCTTAGAAACGTGTGTTTTTCCCTTTTTCACTCGGAAGTGAATTATATTTGACATTTAGTCGATTGGTTCTTCACAGAACTCCTGTGATCTTGTGGCTCGCTACTCAGAGCTGGAACAAAAACATACTCAAGTCGAGCTGAGCTTGAAGCTGGTTCAGGAGAAGCTGACAAAGGCAAAGGAGGAGACCGAAGGTATGTTTGGTGAGACCCTGACGACTGCTTTTCCCCTTGCTTGTTTCAGCATCTGATCTTGCTGTAACTTGCAGGTAAGGTAAGGGAGGCCCAGCAGAAGAAAGACCTTGAGCTAGCTGAGAAGATCAAGCTTGCTGACGAGAAGTTAGCTTCAGTCACCAAGCTCGAACAAGACAATACCAATCTGAAAGCTGCTCTTGGGATTGCCAACAAGGAGGTCAGTCGACTGAAAACTGACAAAGCTGCCCTGATCGACCAAGTCAGCAAATTGACTGAGAAGAAAACTGAACTGGAGGCCTTCCTGAGTGGCCTTGCCAAGAAGTTGTTCCTTATGCTTGAAGGTAGACCTCCATGTTTGGCAAATATTTCCAATTGTGGCTTTTTCCATTCGACTATCTCCTTGACTTAGTGATCACCCTTGCAGAATTTTGTCAAAACTTTGAAGAAGAAACCAGCCGGCTGGAGCCAAACCTTGACCCCGTCAATTCTCCGGTGAACGACGAAGTTGCCATGGATGTTTTCCGACTGGAGTCTCGTGTTGCAGCTGTCGTGGACTATCTCGCAAGGCTGAAGGCCGCCACATCTCGCATCGACTCGACGCTCTGGCCTGAGGAGACACTTCAGAATGACCTTGAGTCGCTGATGGTCCGCTTGAACACGATCCCTGGTCGAGTGCAGGAGTGGAAGAAGTCCTCGGCTCGGTGTGGTGCAGATGTCGCTCTGTGTCTGGCCCGAGTCCACTGCAAAGATGCGCGAGAAGAGAAGCTGGCGGCCCTTCGGGTGGCCAATACCAAGAAGCACGACTTCAGATCCTTTATGGAAACTTTCCTTGCAGCTGCCACTCGGATCGCCGACGGGATTGACCTTGATGAATTTGTTGCACCTTCCAGCCCTCCACAGGAGGGGTAAAAAACTTCTTCTGGCTCGACATTTTAAATTTGCCTCGGTATGCCGAGTGAAATTGTAACCGACAAACCTGAACAGGCTTGACGCCTGAGCACTTTCGGTTCCTTTAGATGTCGATTCAAACTTGGATTTGCTGCTTGAATACGATTGCCTTCGGCTCGGAATGTCTTTTGCAGGTTCAAAGCAAGGTGCCTGTGCTTAGGCGAGCGCTTGGACTGCAGCTAAGCCCACGAGTGAGAGGGTTGCTCTTCACTCGGTAGGATTTTTGTAACTTAGGCGAGCACAGGGCTGCAGCTAAGCCCCCGAGTGAGAGGGTTGCTCTTCACTCGGTAGGATTTTCACAACTTAGGCGAGTGCTTGGACTGCAGCTAAGCCCCCGAGTGAGAGGGTTGCTCTTCACTCGGTAGGATTTTCACAACTTAGGCGAGTGCTTGGACTGCAGCTAAGCCCCCGAGTGAGAGGGTTGCTCTTCACTCGGTAGGATTTTTATAACTTAGGCGAAACGGATTCGCAGCTAAGCCTCCGAGTGGGAGCCTGGCTCACCACTCGGTAGGATTTTTATAACTTAGGCGAGTGCTTGGACTGCAGCTAAGCCCCCGAGTGAGAGGGTTGCTCTTCACTCGGTAGGATTTTTGTAACTTAGGCGAGCACAGGGCTGCGGCTAAGCCCCCGAGTGAGAGGGTTGCTCTTCACTCGGTAGGATTTTCACAAACTTAGGCGAAACGGATTCGCAACTAAGTCACCCACTGAGGGGAATTTTATTGGAAAATAAAAATAAAAAGTGACAGATATTGTGGAGGAACTATGACACTATTATTTTGAGGTCCATGAACTACAAAAGTACTTTATTGCAACTCATTTGAGTGATAAAACTTAAGTGTAAAATGGGCGGAGTAGCTCCGCGTTCCAAGCTCGGGGCTCGTCGATATTATGCTCGACGTTGTAGAGACGGTACGCCCCGTTGTGGAGAACCTTGGTGACGATGAAGGGGCCTTCCCAAGAAGGAGCAAGCTTGTGTGGTTTGTGCTGATCCACTCGGAGAACCAAATCCCCTTCCTGGAAGGCTCGACCTCTCACATTTCGGGCGTGGAAACAGCGCAGAACTTGTTGGTAGATGGTCGATCGGATCAGAGCCATCTCCCTTTCTTCCTCTAAAAGGTCGACTGCGTCCTGCCGCGCTTGTTCAGCTTCTGCTTCGTTGTAGATTTCAACTCGAGGAGCATTGTGGAGAAGATCACTCGGCAAGACTGCTTCAGCTCCATAGACCAAGAAGAATGGAGTTCTTCCGGTCGACCGATTAGGCGTGGTCCGCAGTCCCCAGAGTACAGATGGAAGTTCGTCGACCCAAGCTCCAGCCGCGTGTTTGAGATCACGCATCAGTCGAGGCTTCAGTCCCTTGAGAATCAGTCCATTAGCTCGCTCTGCTTGTCCATTCGACTGCGGATGGGCGACTGATGCGTAGTCGACCCGTGTGCCTTGGGAGTCGCAGAAAGCTCTGAATTCCTCGGAGTCAAAGTTCGACCCATTATCCGTAATGATGCTGTGCGGAACTCCATATCTGAATATTAGTTCCCTGATGAAGCTAACAGCAGTACCGGTGTCAAGGCTCTTGATTGGTTTAGCCTCGATCCACTTGGTGAACTTGTCGACTGCCACCAGTACATGCGTGAAGCCACTTCGTCCTGTTCTCAAAGGACCGATCATGTCTAGCCCCCAAACTGCAAAAGGCCAGACGAGTGGGATGGTCTTCAAAGCTGACGCAGGCTTGTGCGACATATTCGAGTAGAACTGACATCCCTCGCACTTATCTACTATCTCTTTTGCCATCTCATTCGCCTTGGGCCAGTAAAATCCGGCTCGGTATGCTTTGGCCACGATGGTCCGAGAGGACGCATGATGACCACAGGTCCCCGAGTGAATATCATTGAGGATGAGTCGACCTTCTTCTGGTGTTATGCACTTCTGACCGACTCCAGTCGCGCTTTCTCTGTATAATTGTCCTTTGATTACGGTAAAGGCCTTAGATCGACGGACGATCTGTCGAGCCTCTTCTTCATCCTCCGGAAGCTCTTTCCTCAAGATATATGCGACATACGGAATCGTCCAGTCGGGAATGACCACCAAAACCTCCATGATCAAGTCGACCACCGCTGGGACTTCAACTTCAGTCGGATCTGTGGCGCTCTTGGGCTGCGGAGTTTCTTCGGTGAAAGGATCCTCTTTGACTGACGGAGTGTGTATATGCTCCAAGAACACACCACTCGGGATGGCTTCTCTCTTGGAACCTATCTTTGCTAGATCATCAGCTGCTTGATTTTTCAGTCGGGGTATATGATGGAGCTCCAACCCCTCGAACTTCTTCTCCAGCTTCCTCACTACACTGCAGTATCCAGTCATGGCTGGGCTTCTCACGTCCCACTCTTTCATCACCTGATTGACCACTAAATCCGAGTCGCCATAGACCATTAGGCGACGGACGCCGAGTGAAATGGCCATGCGCAACCCATATAGGAGGGCCTCATATTCTGCCTCGTTGTTGGAGGAATCAAAGTGAATCTGGAGCACGTATCTGAGCTTATCTCCTCTGGGGGAAACCAGGACAACCCCAGCACCGGAACCATTCAACATCTTAGAGCCATCGAAAAACATGGTCCAATGCTCCGAGTGAACTTCAGTCGGCTGCTGTTGTTCAATCCACTCGGCGAGGAAATCTGCTATCGCCTGGGACTTAATGGCTTTCTTTGCCTCAAACTTGATATCAAGGGGAAGAAGTTCAATCGCCCATTTGCCACTCGACCAGTTGCATCTCTATTGTGCAAAATCTCTGATAGTGGAGCGTCGCTGACGACTATGATGGAATGGTCAGAGAAATAATGAGCAACCTTCTTTGTGGTCATGTATATTCCATACACAAGCTTCTGATAATGAGGATATCTCTGCTTGGATGGAGTCAAGACTTCAGACAAATAATACACTGGGCGCTGAATTTTGAGAGCTTTTCCTTCTTCTTCCCGCTCGACCGTTAGCACAGTACTGACGACTTGTCCTGTGGCTGCGATGTAGAGCAACAGAGGCTCTTTGCTGATTGGAGCAGCAAGCACCGGCTGGGTGGAGAGCAGAGCTTTTAGCTCGGCAAACGCTGCATCAGCTTCTGGAGTCCACTCGAACTTGTCAGCCTTCTTCATCAGTCGGTAAAGAGGCAGTGCCTTTTCACCGAGTCGTGAGATGAATCGACTTAATGCGGCCAAGCATCCAGTAAGCTTCTGGACATCGTGCACTCGCACAGGGCGTTTCATCCGGAGAATAGTGCCAATCTTCTCTGGGTTAGCGTCGATTCCCCGTTCGGAAACGAGAAAACCGAGTAACTTGCCACCAGGAACTCCAAACGTGCACTTTGATGGATTGAGCTTGATATCATACCTTCTGAGGTTGGCAAATGTTTCGGCAAGGTCAGCGAGCAGGTCGGAACCTTTTCGTGACTTGACAACAATATCATCCATATAAGCTTCCACATTCCGACTGATTTGGGTGAGTAGACACTTCTGAATCATTCGCATAAATGTGGCTCCGGCATTCTTGAGGCCGAATGGCATGGTGATATAGCAGAAGCACCCGAATGGGGTGATGAAAGCTGTTTTTACCTCATCGGGCCCGTACAGACGGATCTGGTGGTACCCGGAGTAAGCATCTAAAAAAGACAACCTCTCGCATCCCGCGGTCGAGTCAACAATTTGATCTATGCGAGGGAGAGGAAAGTGATCTTTCGGGCAGGCCCGGTTGATGTGCTTGAAATCAATGCACATTCGGAGCGACTTGTCCTTCTTAGGAACCATGACGACATTAGCGAGCCACTCGGAGTGGTATATCTCTCGGATAAATCCTGCCGCCAACAGTCGAGCCACTTCTTCACCGATGGCCTTTCTCTTCTGGACGGCGGACCGCCGAAGATGCTCTTTGACTGGTTTTGCAGACGAGTCGACTCTTAGGCGATGCT
>NW_021176142.1:0-1330 GCF_002162155.2 Triticum dicoccoides
TATTCGGGAGATGTATAAGTCTGCCAGCTGACTAGCGGTTATACTCTCTCGAACAGGTAGAAAATGGGCTACTTTGGAAAGACGATCGACCACGACGAAAATAGCATTATTCCCTCTCTTGGTCCTGGGAAAACCGGTAATGAAATCCATACCAATTTTATCCCATTTCCATTCAGGAATAGCTAAGGGTTGAAGGGTGCCAGCAGGCCGTTGGTGCTCTGCTTTTACACGACGACAGACGTCGCAATTTGCAATATACTGAGCAATTTCTCTCTTCATCCTAGTCCACCAGAACCTCTGGCGTAGGTCCTGATACATCTTAGTACTACCAGGATGAATGGTGAGAGGGGATTCATGAGCCTCCTTAAGGATCAACTGCCGTAGATGCTGGTTCTTGGGAACCACTAGACGGTTCTCAAAGTACACAACACCATGATCATTTGTGGAGAAACAACTAGCACCTCCGCTAGCAATGTTCTCCTTGATCTTAGCTATTCCCTTATCTCGCTTCTGGGCAGCAATGATTTGATCCGTAAGAGTAGGTTTCGCCACCAAGGTGGAAAGAAATCCTTGAGGAACAATGTGAAGGTTAAGCTTCCGAAATTCCTCATGGAGAAGCGGTAGACTTTGTTGTAACATCAGATTGTTACAATAAGATTTACGACTTAGCGCATCAGCCATGACGTTGGCTTTCCCTGGGGTGTAGGTTATTCCTAAGTTGAAGTCTGTGATCAATTCAACCCAACGTCTTTGCCTGAGGTTCAGATCCGGTTGGGTGAAGATGTACTTCAAACTTTGGTGATCAGTGAATATTTCGCAACGATTACCGAGGAGGTAATGTCGCCAGGTTTTAAGTGCATAGACTACAGCTGCAAGCTCTAGATCATGAGTAGGATAATTCTCCTCATGTGGGTGCAATTGTCGTGAAGCGTAGGCAATTACGTGTCGATCTTGCATGAGAATGCAACCTAGTCCTTGTCGCGAGGCGTCGCAGTAGATAACAAAATCCTTGGAGAAGTCTGGCGGTACCAGTACGGGAGCAGAAGTCAGGCGTCTTTTCAGTTCCTGAAAGCTGTGCTCACATTGTGGAGTCCACTCGAACTTCTTATCTTTCTTGAGGAGTTCGGTTAGAGGTTTGGCAACCTTGGAGAAGTTCTCGACAAAGCGACGACAATAGCTCGCTAAGCCTAGAAAACTCCGAACTTGCTTGACCGATTCAGGTGGAGTCCAGTTAAGGACGGCTTGAACTCGCTCAGGGTTAACAGCAATACCTTTACCAGATATTACATGACCCAGATAGGTCACTTCTGGCAACCAGAATTCACATTTA
>NW_021176143.1:0-966 GCF_002162155.2 Triticum dicoccoides
TAGAGTCATGTTGTGATGCCTTGTTATATTTGCACATATCGAGCATATTGTGCGTATGATTGAAATGCTTGGTATGTGTGGGATCTGACTATCTAGTTGTTTATCTTTAGTAGCCTCTCTTACCGGGAAATGTCTCCTAGTGTTACCACTGAGCCATGGTAGCTTGCTACTGCTCTGGAACACTTAGGCTGGCCGGCATGTGTCCTTCTTCGTTCCTGTGTCTGTCCCTTCGGGGAAATGTCACGCATTGAGTACCGGAGTCCTGTTAGCCCGCTACAGCCCGGTTTACCGGAGTCCTGCTAGCCCAGTGCTACAGCCCGGACCCACTTGCTGATGACCGACACGTTCGTTGCTGGGTCATGGATGCCTGTCCCTGTAAGTCTGTGCCACTTTGGGTTTACGACTAGTCATGTCAGCCCGGGCTCCTTATCATATGGATGCTAGCGGCACTATCATATACGTGAGCCAAAAGGCGCAAACGGTCCCGGGCAAAGGTAAGGTGACACCCGTGGGGATACAGTGCGTGAGGCCGCAAAGTGATATGAGGTGTTACAGGCTAGATCGACGTGACATCGAGTCGGGGTCCTGACAGCGTTGGCATTAGAGCCGGACTGCCTGTAGGTTCTCCAAGCCAAACTGGTCGATGTTGAGTCTAGAAATTCTTTAGTTATATGTAGGGGAATTGTTTGTGGGTTGGAACGTAAGGCTCTTTTTACTCCTTTATCTTATGACATTCTGATCTGAGTCAGTCTATTCTTCCACCGGGGGTTAAGGAATTAGGATCTATTCTCTCTATCAGGATCACGTGTTACTAATCAGTAGTACCTTATAGGTTTGATGGATACAAGCCTAGTTCAGTTCTACTACCACATTATGTTGTTAGGATGGACTCAGAACTTTGATATGATGATGTTGAGTGTGTATGAAATCCTTTGTCAAATGTCTCAAATCCTTCTTGAGCATTTA
>NW_021176144.1:0-1024 GCF_002162155.2 Triticum dicoccoides
CCTGTTTTCTTGTATCACGGCTGGAGGTGGCACCGGATGGAGGTGCTGGTGCAGTTGAAGTAGAAGATGCACGTGGTGTCCATGATGAAGGTCGGCCTGCAGAAAAGTTAGTTCGCCCCAATGCTTGTCGATCCTGCACTTCACGTTCAGCTTTACAAGCAAGATGGAATAAACGAGTGATATTAGTATACTCCTTATAGTCTAGAATGGTCTGAATCTCTCTATTTAATCCACCCAGAAAACGTGCAAGCATAGCTTCATTCTCCTCAACAATACCACATCTAATCATGCCAGTTTGTAATTCCTGATAATATTCTTCTACAGAATTTTTTCCTTGTCTTAAACGCTGCAATTTTTGAAGCAATTCACGTTGATAATATGGTGGAACCCAACGCGTACGCATAGCAGTTTTCAAAGCAGACCAAGTAGTTGGAATAGGATACAATCTACAATGTTCAGACCACCATACACATGCAAAACTAGTGAAAGCACAAACAGCAGCAGCAACTCGTCTCTCCTCAGGATATTGTAAACATGTAAATCGTTGTTCAGTTTCTAACTCCCAAGTAAGATATATATCAGGAACATATCTACCCTCAAAAGGTGGAATATTCAATTTCAGTTTAGGAATATGGACATCATCTCGTACCTGAGGTGGTGGTGCAGGCCTACCATTACGAATATATACCTGAGGTCGACCTGCTGGTGGTGGTACAGGTGGCTGCACGTAGTGTTGATTTTGATCAACCTCATCCTCATAGTCTCCCACATAATCATCCTCCTCCGCATCAGCAGCAGGAGCCACAGAAGTATCAACAGCAGCACCAACAGTTTGGCCAAACGCAAGAGGAACACGGCTTGCTCGGCGGAGGTCTGCTTCGCGACGTGGAGGTAGTCGTTGTTGTTGTTGTTGTTGGAGAGGTGCGTTAGCTGCAGCGGGTGGTGGTGGTGGAAGACGCGCGAGCAATTCATTAAACTTGTTATCGAGCTTTGTTTCGAACGTCTTCTCAAAGCCAGTGATCTT
>NW_021176145.1:0-2273 GCF_002162155.2 Triticum dicoccoides
GTCTCCTACTCCTAATACTTGGAAGGACTCCTAGTTGGACTAGGAAAGGGGGAATCCTACTCCCGGTGGGAGTAGGACTCCCCTAGGGCGCGCCATAGAGAGGGCCGGCCCTCCCCTCCTCCACTCCTTTATATACGGGGGCAGGGGCACCCCATAGACACACAAGTTGATCTTCGTGATCGTTCCTTTGCCGTGTGCGGTGCCCCCCTCCACGATATTACTCCTCGGTCATATTGTAGCGGTGCTTAGGAGAAGCCCTGCGACAGTAGAACATCAAGATCGTCACCACGCCGTTGTGCTGACGGAACTCCTCCCCGAAGCTTTGCTGGATCGGAGCCTGGGGAGCATCATCGAGCTGAACGTGTGCAGAACTCGGAGGTGCCGTCCGTTCGGTGCTTGGATCGGTCGGATCGGGAAGACGTATGACTACTTCCTCTATGTTGTGCCAACGCTTCTGCTTCGGTCTACGAGGGTACGTAGACAACACTCTCCCCTCTCGTTGCTATGCATCACCATGATCTTGCGTGTGCGTAGGAATTTTTTTGAAATTACTACGTTCCCCAATAGTGGCATCCGAGCCTAGGTTTTTATGGTTTGATGTTATATGCACCAGTAGAACACAAGTGAGTTGTGGGCGATATAAGTCATACTGCTTACCAGCATGTCATACTTTGGTTCGGCGGTATTGTTGGATGAAGCGGCCCGGACCGACATTACGCGTACGCTTACGCGAGACTGGTTCTACCGCTGTGCTTTGCACACAGGTGGTTGGCGGGTGTCAGTTTCTCCAACTTTAGTTGAACCGAGTGTGGCTACGCCCGGTCCTTGCGAAGGTTAAAACATCACCAACTTGACAAACTATCGTTGTGGTTTTGATGCGTAGGGAAGAACGGTTCTTGCTCAGCCCGTAGCAGCCACGTAAAAACTTGCAACAACAAAGTAGAGGACGTCTAACTTGTTTTTGCAGGGCATGTTGTGATGTGATATGGTCAAGACGTGATGAGATATAAGTTGTTGTATGAGATGATCATGTTTTGTTGAAGTTATCGGCAACTGGCAGAAGCCTTATGGTTGTCGCTTTATTGCATAAGATGCAAGCGCCAAATAATTGCTTTACTTTATCGCTATGCGATAGCAATAGTTGCAAGAGCAATATTGGCGAGACGACCATGTGACGACACATTGATATAGATCAAGATGATGGAGATCATGGTGTCATGCCAGTGACGATGGAAATCATGACGATGCTTTGGAGATGGAGATCAAAGGCGCAAGATGATCATGGCCATATCATGTCACATATTTTGATTGCATGTGATGTTTATCTTTTATACATCTTATTTTGCTTAGTTTGACGGTAGCATTTTAAGATGATCTCTCACTAATTATCAAGAAGTGTTCTCCCTGAGTATGCACCGTTGCGAAAGTTCTTCGTGCTGAGACACCACATGATGATCGGGTGTGATAGGCTCTATGTTCAAATACAACGGGTGCAAAACAGTTGCACACGCGGAATACTCAGGTTTAACTTGACGAGCCTAGCATATAACAGATATGGCCTCGGAACACGGAGACCGAAAGGTCGAGCGTGAATCATATAGTAGATATGATCAACATAGTGATGTTCACCATTGAAAACTACTCCATCTCACGTGATGATCGGACATGGTTTAGTTGATTTGGATCACGTGATCACTTGGATGACTAGAGAGATGTATGTCTAAGTAGGAGTTCTTAAGTAATATATTTAATTGAACTTTAATTTATCATGAACTTAGTCCTGATAGTATTTTGCAAATTATGTTGTAGATAAATAGCTCGCGTTGTTGCTTCCCTGTGTTTATTTTGATATATTCCTACAGAAAATTGTGTTGAAAGATGTTAGTAGCAATGATGCGGATTGGATCCGTGATCTGGGGTTTATCCTCATTGCTGCACAGAAGAATTATGTCCTTGATGCACCGCTAGGTGATAGACCTATTGCAGGAGCAGATGCAGACGTTATGAACGTTTGGCTAGCTCAATATGATGACTACTCGATAGTTTAGGGCACCATGCTTAACGACTTAGAATCGGGACTTCAAAGACGTTTTGAACGTCATGGACCATATGAGATGTTCCAGGAGTTGAAGTTAATATTTCAAGAAAATACCCGAGTTGAGAGATATGAAGTCTGCAACAAGTTCTATAGCTAAAAGATGGAGGAGAATAGCTCAAGCAGTGAGCATGTGCTCAGATTGTCTGGGTACAACAATCGCTTGAATCAAGTGGGA
>NW_021176146.1:0-1073 GCF_002162155.2 Triticum dicoccoides
GCCGGTGACAAGATGATCATGGAGCCCCGAAGATGGAGATCAATGGAGCTATATGATATTGGCCATATCATGTCACAACTATATAATTGCATGTGATGTTTATTATGTTTATGCATCTTGTTTACTTAGGACGACGGTAGTAAATAAGATGATCCCTTACAAAATTTCAAGAAGTGTTCTCCCCTAACTGTGCACCGTTGCTACAGTTCGTCGCTTCTAAGCACCACGTGATGATCGGGTGTGATGGATTCTTACGTTCACATACAATGGGTGTAAGACAGTTTTACACAGCGAAAACACTTAGGGTTAACTTGACGAGCCTAGCATGTGCAGACATGGCCTCGGAACACGGAGACCGAAAGGTCGAGCATGAGTCGTATAGTAGATACGATCAACATGAAGATGTTCACCGATGATGACTAGTCCGTCTCACGTGATGATCGGACACGGCCTAGTTGACTCGGATCATGTGATCACTTAGATGACCAGAGGGATGTCTATTTAAGTGGGAGTTCATA
Organism: Triticum dicoccoides; assembly: GCF_002162155.2. Classification (NCBI taxonomy): domain Eukaryota; kingdom Viridiplantae; phylum Streptophyta; class Magnoliopsida; order Poales; family Poaceae; genus Triticum; species Triticum dicoccoides. Next base: position 519 of record NW_021176146.1, read on the forward strand.
AGATGAACTTAATTATCCTGAACATAGTCAAAAGACCTTTTTGCAAATTATGTCGTAGTTCACGCTATAGTTCTACTGTTTTGGTTATGTTCCTAGAGAAAATATAGTTGAAAGTTGACAGTAGCGATTATGCGGACACTAGAACGCTTATGTCCTTAATGCACTGCTCAGTGTGCTGAACCCCAAACGTCGTTTGTGGATGTTTCGAACATCGAACATACACGTTTTGATAACTACGTGATAGTTCAGTTAAATGGTTTAAGTAGAGGCACCAAAGACGTTTTCGAAACGTCGCGGAACATATGAGATGTTTCGAGGGCTGAAATTGGGATTTCAGGCTCGTGCCCACGTCAAGAGGTATAAGACCTCCGACAATTTTCTTAGCCTACAAACTAAGGGAGAAAAGCTCAATCGTTGAGCTTGTGCTCAGATTGTCTGAGTGCAACAATCACTTGAATCAAGTGGGAGTTGATCTTCCAAATGAGATAGTGATGTTTCTCCAAAGTCATTGCCGCCAAGCTGCTAGAGCTTCGTGATGAACTATAACATATCAGG
>NW_021176147.1:0-1755 GCF_002162155.2 Triticum dicoccoides
TACCCTACACTTGTGGGTCATCAAGACTCTTTTCTGGCGCCGTTCCCGGGGAGTGTAGCGCTTTTGGTGGGTGGAACTTGGTAAGGAAACATTTATATAGTGTGCTGGAATTTTCTATTACTTGTCACTATGGAAACTAATCCTTTGAGGGGCTTGTTTGGGGTATCTTCACCCCAACCAGAAGAGCAAAGAGTTGCTCCTCAACCTACTGAACTTGATGAAAATATTTACTTTGAGATTCCTTCGGGTATGATAGAAAAACTGCTAGTTAATCCATTTGCAGGAGATGGAACATTGCATCCCGATTTACACCTTATCTTTGTGGATGAAGTTTGTGGATTATTTAAGCTTGCAGGTATTCCTGATGATGTTGTGATACGTCTCCAACGTATCTATAATTTTTGATTGCTCCATGCTACTTTATCTATTGTTTTGGACTATAATGGGCTTTATTTTCCACTTTTATATTATTTTTGGGACTAACCTATTAACTGGAGGCCCAGCCCAGAATTGCTGTTTTTTGCCTATTTCAGTATTTCGAAGAAACAGAATATCAAACGGAGTCCAAACGGAATGAAACCTTCGGGAACGTGATGTTCTCACCGAACGTGATCCAGGAGACTTGGACCCTACTCCAAGAAGCACCAGAGGCGGTCACGAGGGTGGAGGGCGCCCCCTCGGCGCGCCCCCTACCTCGTGGGCCCCCTGACGCTCCACCGATGTACTCCTTCCTCCTATATATACCTACGTACCCCCAATAGACCAGAGACGGAGCCAAAAACCTAATTCCACCGCCGTACGTTCCTGTATCCACGAGATCCCATCTTGGGGCCTGTTCCGGAGCTCTGCCGGAGAGGGCATCCACCACGGAGGACTTCTACATCAACACTATAGCCCTTCCGATGAAGTGTGAGTAGTTTACTTCAGACCTTCGGGTCCATAGCTAGTAGCTAGATGGCTTCTTCTCTCTTTTTGGATCTCAATACAATGTTCTCCCCCTCTCTCGTGGAGATCTATTCGATGTAATCTTCTTTTTGCGGTGTGTTTGTTGAGACCGATGAATTGTGGGTTTGTGATCCAGCTTATCTACCAATAATATTTGAATCTTCTCTGAAATCTTTTATGTATGATTGAGTTATCTTTGCAAGTCTCTTCGAATTATACGTTTGGTTTGGCCAACTAGATTGGTAGTTCTTGCAATGGGAGAAGTGCATGGCTTTGGGTTCAATCTTGCGGTGTCCTAACTGAGTGACAGAAAGGGTTGCAAGGCACGTATTGTATTGTTGCCATCGAGGATAACAAGATGGGGTATTTATCATATTGCATGAATTTATTCCTCTACATCATGTCATCTTGCTTAAGGCGTTACTCTATTTTTAACTTAATACTCTAGATGCATGCTGGATAGCGGTCGATGAGTGGAGTAATAGTAGTAGATGTAGAATCATTTCGATCTACTTGTCACGGACGTGATGCCTATATACATGATCATACCTAGATAACGTCATAACTATGCTCAATTCTATCAATTGCTCAACAGTAATTTGTTCACCCACCGTAGAATATCTATGCTCTTGAGAGAAGCCACTAGTGAAACCTATGGCCCCCGGGTCTATTCTCATCATATCAATCTCCATCGCTTTATTTACTTGCTTTGCTTTTAGTTTTTACTTTGCATCTTTATACCAAAAATACCAAAAATATTATCGCTATCAGATCTCACTCTCGTAAGTGACCGTGAAGGGATTGACAACC
>NW_021176148.1:0-1570 GCF_002162155.2 Triticum dicoccoides
CGGGAGGAGGTCCAGCGGCGGGGCTTCAACTCCAGCGGGCCCCTTTTCGATGGACGGGACCGCCCACGTCGCCAGCAACTCCCCGAAGGCCGACAGGGCCTCCTCCTCTGCGTCCTCGACCGACTCGGCCTCCCGGCGCTCCCGGCCGCGGAAGGGGATTCACCTGCGGCGGCGCCGGTGACTATTGTCCGCTCAGAGAGGAGAGGGCAGCTAAGGCGACGACAAGGGCGCCGGTGAAGACGTGCAGGACCTCACACTGCCGTCGGGGGTGTTCTTCGCGGCGATTCTCTCCCAGGTGAGCGTCCCACGCACACACATCCCGTATACTTGGTGTTAATTTCTTAGTTTGTCCACTGCAAGTTAAGATGTGAACAATTGCGAGTACTGTCAGTATGGAACGGTTGAAGTGCAGAACAAGTGGAAATCTGTTCATGTGTCTACGCTGCAGGTTTGGAAGGGGATCACTGATGGGGAGCTCGATGTGCTGGACACATTTGAAGAAGAAGAGTATGTGAGGGAAGTTGTTGGCATCTCACTGACCGTAAGTCCATTCGCCGGCCTACGTCTATGCTTCAGCTCATGTTAGCCGGATTCATGTCGAGCTGCAAAATTCAGTGGAATGTTTAGTTCAAATCAGTTATCCTGACACCCCTTTTCATGATTGAGCCTTCTGTTTTGGAGCACACAGATAAAACTGCTATCAATTGGTTTTGTTCTATCATGAAAGACCACTTTTCGTTTGGCACTTAGAGAGCAATTCTTCACTAGACTGTTCCACGAAAAGAGGATTGAGTACTTCGGATTTGCAGGATTCGCGGGATACAGTGATCGACTATGCATACATATGGGGGAATGTAGATGATCCTGGCCTCTATAGTGAATGGGATTTTGATGTGAGTATTTCCCTTCATGCTAATCGTAAGCATATTTGGTATATTGATTGAAAGGCAGACAAACACTGCCACTATCTAACTAAGCAAAGATGTTGCTATGAGAAGCAAAGCTGTTGCAATGTATCTTTATTAGATTACATGTATAATGCTACTATTTGTTAAACAGTCTCCATTTTCTCAGCTGGCCCAATACTTTTGCTGATCAGAATTTTGGTACGAAGAATAACATCACTAATTTACTAGCTCTAAGAAAATCACATGCTTGATTTCCTGAATATGTCCCTATGTGCTGCCAACCCGTATATGTTGTTTGCTAATGTCTTATTTTCTTTGGATCCCATGGGCATATTTCAGTAGTATCCATTCAAGCACTGACCTGTACTACTATGCTGCTTCTCCATCACTTCTGGTTCGTGAAGGTCGACGGCTCTGCCGACGTGAGGGATCTCAGGTCGCCGTCGCCCTTTGGGAGCTCCCTCTCCTTCCTGCCTTCTTACCGTGGTGCCAGGGATCAACGTCCAGACGCCAGCACGATAGAGCTATTGTGCTGCTGCCTCAGGTTGTCCAGGCGCGTCATCGGTCCCAGCTACCCATCATCAAGATCCGACGTCCTTTGTCCTTTTTTCCGATTGATGTGAGTAAGCCTCCACTACCCGCTTCCAACTCTGTAAAATTTG
>NW_021176149.1:0-1755 GCF_002162155.2 Triticum dicoccoides
TACCCTACACTTGTGGGTCATCAAGACTCTTTTCTGGCGCCGTTCCCGGGGAGTGTAGCGCTTTTGGTGGGTGGAACTTGGTAAGGAAACATTTATATAGTGTGCTGGAATTTTCTATTACTTGTCACTATGGAAACTAATCCTTTGAGGGGCTTGTTTGGGGTATCTTCACCCCAACCAGAAGAGCAAAGAGTTGCTCCTCAACCTACTGAACTTGATGAAAATATTTACTTTGAGATTCCTTCGGGTATGATAGAAAAACTGCTAGTTAATCCATTTGCAGGAGATGGAACATTGCATCCCGATTTACACCTTATCTTTGTGGATGAAGTTTGTGGATTATTTAAGCTTGCAGGTATTCCTGATGATGTTGTGATACGTCTCCAACGTATCTATAATTTTTGATTGCTCCATGCTACTTTATCTATTGTTTTGGACTATAATGGGCTTTATTTTCCACTTTTATATTATTTTTGGGACTAACCTATTAACTGGAGGCCCAGCCCAGAATTGCTGTTTTTTGCCTATTTCAGTATTTCGAAGAAACAGAATATCAAACGGAGTCCAAACGGAATGAAACCTTCGGGAACGTGATGTTCTCACCGAACGTGATCCAGGAGACTTGGACCCTACTCCAAGAAGCACCAGAGGCGGTCACGAGGGTGGAGGGCGCCCCCTCGGCGCGCCCCCTACCTCGTGGGCCCCCTGACGCTCCACCGATGTACTCCTTCCTCCTATATATACCTACGTACCCCCAATAGACCAGAGACGGAGCCAAAAACCTAATTCCACCGCCGTACGTTCCTGTATCCACGAGATCCCATCTTGGGGCCTGTTCCGGAGCTCTGCCGGAGAGGGCATCCACCACGGAGGACTTCTACATCAACACTATAGCCCTTCCGATGAAGTGTGAGTAGTTTACTTCAGACCTTCGGGTCCATAGCTAGTAGCTAGATGGCTTCTTCTCTCTTTTTGGATCTCAATACAATGTTCTCCCCCTCTCTCGTGGAGATCTATTCGATGTAATCTTCTTTTTGCGGTGTGTTTGTTGAGACCGATGAATTGTGGGTTTGTGATCCAGCTTATCTACCAATAATATTTGAATCTTCTCTGAAATCTTTTATGTATGATTGAGTTATCTTTGCAAGTCTCTTCGAATTATACGTTTGGTTTGGCCAACTAGATTGGTAGTTCTTGCAATGGGAGAAGTGCATGGCTTTGGGTTCAATCTTGCGGTGTCCTAACCGAGTGACAGAAAGGGTTGCAAGGCACGTATTGTATTGTTGCCATCGAGGATAACAAGATGGGGTATTTCTCATATTGCATGAATTTATTCCTCTACATCATGTCATCTTGCTTAAGGCGTTACTCTATTTTTAACTTAATACTCTAGATGCATGCTGGATAGCGGTCGATGAGTGGAGTAATAGTAGTAGATGTAGAATCATTTCGATCTACTTGTCACGGACGTGATGCCTATATACATGATCATACCTAGATAACGTCATAACTATGCTCAATTCTATCAATTGCTCAACAGTAATTTGTTCACCCACCGTAGAATATCTATGCTCTTGAGAGAAGCCACTAGTGAAACCTATGGCCCCCGGGTCTATTCTCATCATATCAATCTCCATCGCTTTATTTACTTGCTTTGCTTTTAGTTTTTACTTTGCATCTTTATACCAAAAATACCAAAAATATTATCGCTATCAGATCTCACTCTCGTAAGTGACCGTGAAGGGATTGACAACC
>NW_021176150.1:0-2062 GCF_002162155.2 Triticum dicoccoides
GTGTACAACCTCTTTGGTGGCATCGATTAGGCCTCAGCTTCATCCGAGGAAACGGTGATGATGATGCTCTTCTAGTGGTGCAGGTGAAGACGGTGGTGTGGGAATGGAGGTGGCGCAAAAGACGAGGGGAACATCGAGGCAGCTCCTTGGAAGTGGAGGATGGGATGGCTGAACCGGCGGGATGACTAGATCGATGACGGATCTTCATCTGGTAGGTGGATGAGGGACCATAACTCTTTTCATCGATCTCACAACCGCACACTCCTCCCCCAATCTAGAAAGTAGCTCGACCTCTCGCACCACCTCCTAGCTCCATTCTCTCTGTCTATCCGTCTCGCTGGGCCTTATTTGCCTCTAACAAATGGATGTTCACCGGCCGATCTCCCGCTATACATATAGCTAGCTAGATTATAACTCGTTTTTCCCCACGCGTTGATCGATCTACCTCATTAATTATGTCTCTCCCTTCCTCCGACAAACAACAATTGATCTACCGATGTAGTTAGGTTTGCTTAGCAAACACATGGTTCCCCTTCACCATCCATGCATGCACCCGACAGATCTATCACGCACAGGCACACAGAGAAACACATCCCCACTCTTATTGATAATATTGCAGTTCTACCCTCAGTTTGTCTAGTAGGCCTCTCCCACCATCTTCGAGAAGCAACTCCATCACCCATCCAGCACTCTACCTCTCTCTCTCTCTCTATCTCTCTCTCTCTCTCTCTCTCTCTCTCTCTCTCCCTGTCCCAACCTATTTCCCGTCCTTCAGTTATGTATGGATGTTGGCCCATCTCCCTCAAGACATAGTTGGGTCTTTCCTTCTCAACACATATACAAGTCGTTCTACCTCTTTAGTTAGGCCTCTGCCTCACCCCTCCCCCACCCCCCCCCACACACACCGATACATCGAGCGCTCTAGTCATGTCTCCCTGCCACACACAAACTTGCCCTGTGCCCTCTGACGTTCTGGTAGGTCAGTCGCCCTATATCTTTGACGTGCACACACACAATGTCGATGGCTCTCTTCATCCATCTCGCACCCACCCACTTGATCCTCTCTTCGACTCTATCGATATCTATGTCACATCCCTAGTCTGGTATGACCTAGACTAGCTAGTCATTTGTGCATCATGTTTAAATTCCATTTAATTTGAAATGGGGATTTGTGAAACCCTCAGAATCATTTTTGGAAATGACCCAAATAAAAATTGCTCCAAAAAGGTCCAAGGAAATGTTCATGTTGCTCTCTGAAAATATTGGACAGAGGTAAAAATCAAACAAATATTTTAGGAGCTCATGGATATTTAATTTTGGCCATTTGGATTAATTCGATAATTATTTGCATCGGAAATATATTAGTTATATATATTAATATATGTCCAAAAATTATGCCACCTGTTGGGGAGCTCTGGAATAATATAGCTAGCTCCTGCAAAAATTGGCATAAGGTAATAAAATGATTTAATATTTTAATTAAATCAAAACAAATGTCAGCAAAATTAGAAAACAGAAAAAGAGGAGAAACTTACCTGCGGCCCAGCTCCTGTGCGGCCTGGCCGGCCCAGCAGCCAGCGCCGGCCCAGGCCACTGGCCTCCTCTATCGTCTTCGTCCTCGACAGAGGGATGGGAGCGTGCCCGGCGCGCGCGCGCGCGCCACCGCGCCACGCCACCAGCCTCCCTGCCTGCCTGGCGCCCTCCTCGTCGCCCTGGAACGCCCGGACGTCGCCACGCCCCCCGTACCCTCTCACTCTCCCCCGATTCTTCCTCTCCTCTCCCTCGCTCTCTCTCTCGTGTCCGAACGCGCCGGTCGCCGCCGTTCGCCATAGCCGCCGCCACAGCCTCCCCCTCGCCTCTCCGACACGCGCAGAAGCTCCGCCACGACTTCCTCGTCTCCTCCGTCAAGCCACAAGGCGCCGGACGCCCTGGAACGTCGCCGTCGCCTTCATCACCTCCGGCCGCCGCAGATCGCCATCGCCGTCGATTCGCCGTCTCCAGTGCGTCCCCGAGCCCGCTTCGACGCCCGCTGCAACCGCGGTGAGCTCCGCCACCGTTTCCC
>NW_021176151.1:0-1973 GCF_002162155.2 Triticum dicoccoides
CACTTTCTTCTAAAGAGGAATGCAACAAGGTAGTTTGTAAATCATCATAATATTTTGTTACAGTGTCACTACCTTGTTTTAAGTGTTGCAACTTCTTAATCATGTCACGAGTATAATAAGCAGGGACGAAAGTATGTCGCATGGCAAGTTTCAAATCATCCCAAGTAGTAGGTATATAATCAGGGTGTAACCGACAATATTCACTCCACCAAACCAAAGCATAACCAGTGAAAGAACCAACCGCAACCTTAACCTTTTTATGTTCATCGAAATTATGGGAAGCAAATATATTTTTTATGTCGAACTCCCATTCAATATATAAAGCAGGTTTAAAACGACCATTAAATGGTGGTATAGATACATTAACCTGATCATGTGCATTTGGATGTTTCTGCACCTCTCGTGACGGTTGTGGTATTTGCAAAGGTGGTGGCACGTCTCCCGCGATCGACAAAGCCCATGAATTGACTCTGGATCCTGTCATGATTAGTAGAACAAGAAACAAAACCCAAAAATAATGTTCCTATAACTACTAGGATGTGGTGGTAAAACGCTCACAGTAAAGCAAATATTAATGTCTTACAAGTTCTTACCATGCAGCAGGCGGTGATCGGCAACCGGCGGTGTCAAGTAACTCCGAATATTGAGTAAAGCGATTGCCAGGGGAGCGTACGTATACACGGTGTATAAATATGTGGAGCTGGGTTGGCTATATATGGTAGCAAAAGATTAGCAATAATCAATTCAAAGATGCAATGTTGAATAAACGCTCAACGACGGTACTGTGCTGGTCCTAGGCTAGACCGGACAAGAGACGCGAGCCTAGAACACTAATAAGTTCACGGTGTAGCACAACTAGCATCAATGAAGGATACTAAGTAGCTCTTGACAGCAAGATATAAGTGAAGATCACAACGGCAGTGAAGATAAAGATGAAAAACAACTGCCAAGCAGGATATACAACAACTCTCTCTCCAACTTTCCTCTTGAAAAGTTTGAGACAATTTTTTGATAAATTCTTTCAAAGAATGCTACTAACTCAAGCTTTCCAATGCAAAAAGAATCACTCAATTCCGAGTTGATATGAGGAGTCAAAGAATTCTAAAACTGGCCTGAAAAATTGGAACAAGCTGTGTTCATAAACTTCGGAGGGCAAAAAGACCTATTTAGAAGCCGATTTTGAGGTGTCAAATATTGAACTAGCTTCTGCAACTATTTAGATGCGGCTCGTCGCTAGCTTCAATTTGAGTACTCACGGAGCCAAAACGGACTTGATACCACTTGATAGAGGCGAGGGTGTCCCGATCTTTCGATGAGATGATAACTATCGATTTGGTGGAGACGACTTTGACGATCAGACTACAAACGTGCACGACGTTGCGCCTTAGCAATCGCTAAACCAATCTCCTGAGGTTACTGACGATGCCGGAAGCACAGTCAGCCTGACCACGAAGGTCTATTCCTGCAAGCAATCGAAGAACGAGCAAGAATATGATAAAGCAATCTGAATATTGCAAATATATATGAGGTATTGATAATGGTGGGGATCCGTAAGCGGTCTTGGTTTGGTCGTTGGACACAAACGAAGTACACGAAGTTGTAATGGCTAACTTTTAACTAAACAAATCCCCAGGAAAAAGCTACTAGATGGATCTACTTATATAGAAGCAATGGGTGGCAGCAAAGGAGGTGGAAGGACGTCCCAAGGCAGCCTAAAACTAACCCTAGGTCGTACAAGGCTCATGGGCCCAAGTGGAGGTGATGCAACACCTTTGGGCTTGTAGTTTGACTCGGATTCTGCTGCAACGTCAGATTGTTTCGTCCGTAACTCAACGCTCGGGACGAATTTGAAGGTGATTCCAATTGGGTTGGAAAGTGCACGAAATCTAGTTTCCAGCAAAAAAAGAATCACCCAATTCGGAGTCCGTATGAAAAAGTTGTGTGCGTTTTGAGTCAGGTATGTCTGTGCAGTC
>NW_021176152.1:0-2809 GCF_002162155.2 Triticum dicoccoides
GTTTGCTGCAATCTGCTGCTTCTTGTTCCTCTAGCCCCATTACCCTTTCGTGTAGCGCCTGCAGTTGGGCCTGCTCCAGTTTCTTCCTCCTCTCGTGGGTTTTGTAACCCCCTGCGTCCGGAAAACCAACCTTCCATGGAATGGAGCCTGGCGTGCCTCGTGTCCGTCCAGGGTGCTCAGGATTCCCGAGGGCCATTGTGAGCTCGTCCTTCTCCCTGTCTGGAACGAACGTCCCTCGCTGTGCCGCATTGATATAGTGTCGAAGTCTCTTGACTGGTATTTTTAGTTGCACGTCCGTCCAATGGCACTTCCCTTGTACAGGGTCCAAGGTTTCGCCAGCCCCGAGGAACCAAGTCAGGCAACGGTCTGGCCAGTTCATTGTCTCTGGTTTGATCCCTTTTTCAAGCAGATCATTTTCAGCCTTCGACCACTTAGGCCGGGCTTTGAGGTAGCCACCTGACCCCATGCGATGGTGAAACTCCTTCTTCGCAGCATTTTGCTTGTTTGTCGCCGATATCTTCTTACTCTTTTCCGATGTCTTGTGGGCCACAAATGTGGGCCAGTGATCTTTGATCTTCTCATATTTGCCGATGAATTCTGGTGTCTCTTCTTTGTCGACAAACTTGTTCAGCTCTTTCCTCCACCTCTTGAATAGGGTTGCCATCTTCTTAAGAGCACAAGACTTGATTAATTGCTCTTTAACTGGCTTCTCCGATCCTCCTCTGGCGGTAAGGTGAAATTTGCCTTCAGCTGAGTCCAAAGATCTTCTTTCTGCATATCATTGACATAAGACACCTCAGAGTCTTCCTTCTTAGGCTTATACCATTGCTGGATGCTGATCGGGATCTTGTCCCTAACAAGAACCCCACACTGAGCAGAAAATGCGTTCTTTGTCCGGATGGGTTCAATCGGTTCGCCGTCGGGCGCGATTTCTCTGATCTCAAACCTTTCATCCGAGCTCAACTTTTTCTTCGGGCCTCGTCTCCTTACCGGAGTTGTGCTCGATCCGGAGGGCTAGAAAAAGGAAGAAAGACGAGAGTTAATTAATATGTGTATATATAACAAAACAATGAATGCATCAATTAACTAGTCAGCACGGGCTTAACTAATATATATATACCTGGCCGGACTCGTTTCGGTCACCGGAGCAGTCAGCACGGTCTTCTTCCAGTACCTCCATTGGGTCACCGCAGCCATCATGAACATAGCCCTCTTCTTGTACCGGCATTAATAGGCCGGAGCCATCATGAACATAGTCCTCTTCTTCACCCAGTCCTTCTTGACCATCGCTGTCGTTGAGAAATGACACAACGACATCACTTCCTTGTGCGATTATGCCCCCCAACATCGCTTCTGTTGCTTCGTCTCGGGAGTGCTCCGTAGTTTCTGCAAATATTTACAACATGTCAATTATTATACAAACATGGTACATATGGATATATATTAGTGGCAAACATAGAACTAGCTAGCTAATCACAATAAGAAATCATGTTAGTGGCCTCGACGCTGCTTCTCTAGGGTTTGGGGTGGCCTCAACACAACGCTTCAAGGGTTTGGGGTGGCAGTTTTTTTTGTTTTTTTCCAGTTTTTTTTTGTTTTCTGCATTATTTATTTTATTTTGTTTTTTGCTTTATTTTTAATTATTTTTTGCTTTTAGTTTTAGAAAAATTATAAACTTTCTGTTACTGCCATTAGTTTTCAAATTTAAAAACATTTTTTTTGTTTTCTTTCTTGCTTTATTTATTTTATTTTGTTTCTACTTACAACAAAATACTTATTGTTGCTATTTTTATTTTTTTTCCTATTTTTTTTGTTTTGCTTTCTACATTATTTATTTTCTTTTGTTTTTTGCTCTATTTTTTAATTCTTTTTTGCTTTTAGTTTTAGAAAAATTATAAACTTTTTGTTAGTGCCATTAGTTTTCAAATGAACTCTAAAAAAGTTGAAAGTTGGCATGGCATCATAATTTCACCCACATAGCATGTGCATGTACAAAATGAACAATGGTATCATACTCGTCTGTTATAAAGTTGGCATGGTATCATCATAATAGTTGCGGGAGAAAGTCTTCACTTTTTCTTCGCTTGTGTCATTTGCTTATTGCGCCGTAACCATGGATAATTTTCATCGTTTATCAGGATGCTGGGGTCAGCCTTGACTTTGAAGGGAGGAATTTCATGAAACTTTTCATAATCTTCAGGCATGTCTGTCTTGCCCTCCACTCCCACGATGTCTCTTTTTCCTGAAAGAACTATATGTCGCTTTGGCTCATCGTATGATGTATTCGCTTCTTTATATTTTCTTTTTCTCGGTCTGGTAGACATGTCCTTCATATAGATAACCTGTGCCACATCATTGGCTAGGATGAACGGTTTGTCAGTGTACCCAAGATTTTTCAGATCCACTGTTGTCATTCCGTACTGTGGGTCTACCTGTACCCCGCCTCATGACAGATTGACCCATTTGCACTTAAACAAAGGGACCTTAAAATCATGTCCGTAGTCAAGTTCCCATATGTCCACTATGTAACCATAATATGTGTCCTTTCCCCTCTCGGTTGTTGCATCAAAGCGGACACCGCTGTTTTGGTTGGTGCTCTTTTGATCTTGGTCAATCGTGTAAAATGTATTCCCATTTATCTCGTATCCTTTCCAAATCAATACAGTTAAAGATGGTCCCCTGGACAACAAGTACAGCTCATCACAAACAGTGTTGTCACCTCTGAGACGTGTTTCCAACCAACTGCTGAAAGTCCTGATGTGTTCACATGTAATCCAGTCGTCGCACTGCTCCGGATGTTTGGAGCGCA
>NW_021176153.1:0-1365 GCF_002162155.2 Triticum dicoccoides
GACGCCTCCACCGTCTACGGCATCTGCGCCTTCTTCCACCTCCGGCCACCGCGGCCTCCTCCCCTTGCCCCTCCTCCTCCTCCCCTTGGCCCCCCCGGTTCTTCTCCACTAAGGTGCGTTTCTCCATGCCCCTGTATCCACCGTTCCAGGGCTTAATAGATCTCCTATGATATATGACTTGTTTATGAAGATTTTGATGTGTTATGCCTTGTTCTTGTCTGTACATTTGCGCCCTTCCAGGGCTTAACTTGCTTATGAATACATCTCCCATTTATGTTGATGTAGTTTTAGAGTGGCTAGTATGTATGTAGTGGAGCTAGTAGTAGCAGCTGCTTCTATGGCACCTTCTTTGTTGTTCAGCTGTGTCAAACAAAATTCCAATGGCCAACTCATATGCCCTGCAATTTTCTCATGATTATTATTTATCTCACATCACCTTCTCCTCTTTGCTTTCCATGCACTCCTAGCTCCGTCATCGCGACTGCGTAATAGTCTGCGGGTGATACAACATGCTCAAATTCAGTAATTAATCAGTATATATATACCATAAGAGAAGTCTCAAAGATTGGGACTATCTTGCCTTATGTTTCAAACTTTGAACTATATACATGACTTCTATTTTATTTTTGAAATTCACAGAGTTAGGACTATTGTGTGGATGATGCTAAACAGAGATAGGAGTAGTAGTGGTGGCCATCTAGTTGGACTACTACTGCTAGGACTTGCTCCAGATTTTAGGATTTCTTTTCTTTTAGGATTTATTTTCTTCTAGGACTAGGTTTTTATTATTTTTCTGTTGTGATTGTTTTTTGAGCTCTTTCTTTTTCATTTACTACTATCCTTATCCTAATTATCTTAAATTGTTATGATGTGTGTAACAGGATTAGATCTTGGATTTGCTAGTGGACTTTGGGAGTTTCTTAGCCAGCTTGGTGACTCCATATTTTTCACTATTTCAGCAAGTCTTTTGTAAGCATTAAACTTTCAGCACTATATTTCTATCTTATGTGTACATCTGTTTGCTTCCAATTGCTATATATGTATTGTTGTTACTAAAAATGATGAAGCTCCTGTCAATTGCTATACATATATATGTGTATGATGATCCTCCTTTCCTGCAGTAGTATAACTAGGATATAAAGCACATTGAACTAACAATATTGTATGGTGCCTAAACTACAATGATTCAGGAACATCAGATGACATAGCATGTGGATATTGACATAGGATGAGTAGATTAAGTGAGCCAAAAGTGATGGACAAACCTCATGCTAGGAATTCTCGAGGGTTGCAGTACATGGAATGCATTTGCAAATGCAGTCAAAACCTGATATATACCAAAATAATTGTATAGAAATATGCTGA
>NW_021176154.1:0-965 GCF_002162155.2 Triticum dicoccoides
CACCGCACACGGCTAAGGAATCGATCACGTGGATCAACTTGTGTCAACTTGTGTGTTTAGAGGTGCCCCTGCCTCAGTATATAAAGGAGGAGAGGAGGGGAGGCTGGCCGGCCATAGAGGGAGGCGCAGGAGAGTCCTACTCCCTCTGGGAGTAGGATTCCTCCCCCCAATCCTAGTCCAACTAGGATTCCTCGGAGGGGAAGGGAGAGAGGGGGGCCGGCCACCTTCTCCTAGTCCTAATAGGACTAGGGGAGGGGGAAGAGGCGCAGCCACCTTGGGCTGCCCCTTTCTCCTTTCCACTAAGGCCCATGAAGGCCCATATGGCTCCCGGGGGGTTCCGGTAACCTCCCGGTAACCCGGTAAAATCCCGATTTCACCCGGAACACTTCCGATGTCCAAACATAGGCTTCCAATATATCAATCTTTACGTCTAGACTATTTCGAGACTCCTCGTCATGTCCGTGATCACATCCGGGACTCCGAACAACCTTCGGTACATCCAAATGCATAAACTCATAATATAACTGTCATCGTAACCTTAAGCGTGCGGACCCTACGGGATCGAGAACAATGTAGACATGACCGAGACATGTCTCTGGTCAATAACCAATAGCGGGACCTGGATGCCCATATTGGCTCCTACATATTCTACGAAGATCTTTATCGGTCAGACCGCATAACAACATACGTTGTTCCCTTTGTCATCGGTATGTTACTTGCCCGAGATTCGATCGTCGGTATCCAATACCTAGTTCAATCTCGTTACCGGTAAGTCTCTTTACTCGTTCCGTAATACATCATCTCACAACTAACATATTAGTTGTAATGCTTGCAAGGCTTATGTGATGTGTATTACCGAGAGGGCCCAGAGATACCTCTCCGACAATCGGAGTGACAAATCCTAATCTCGAAATACGCCAACCCAACATCGACCATTGGAGACACCTGTAGTACTCCTTTATAAT
>NW_021176155.1:0-1241 GCF_002162155.2 Triticum dicoccoides
GCATTTCCTGCAATTCCGGTCATGCTTAATAACCAATCATTCAACATTTAAAATACATGCGAACTGAGCATTGCTTAGATGGTTAGGTTCCTTGTGGTGAAACTAGCCCACCAGGGTTCAAGTCCCAAACTTCGCACTAGTGGTTGCATTTCCGGCAAAGTATGAGAGGAGATATTCCTGTCGACTAAGATGCTCCTATGGCGACTTTGTCAATCTCAAGATTAGTTGCCGGCTCAGTATGGATAGGGCGTGCATGTCTACGTTCATAAGGGTGAGTGTATGTACGTGTATGTGGGCCTCTATGATTGCACTGTATTAGGAGAGTTAAAATGCGTGAATGATGGCACAAAAGGACCTTAATAAATTTTCACATCAGACCACATTAATTAATATGTAGCTTTGTTCAACCAGACTTTATGACGGCGTCCTAAACGGTCCTGGTCTTGCGCAAGAAGAAAAGTTGAAGCAAAGGTGTGGCATAAACTAGTCATTCTAAATTGGTGGTTGTGTTGTCAGTTTGATGGAAAGGAAAATGGGAGCTTAAGGTCCTTTAGCTCAAAACAAAACCGTCATTCAGCAGTTAGGAAGAGTATAATGTTCCTGTAAAAAAGAACGAGAATAACAAGGGGCCTACAGAGATGACGTTGCAGTTTTCCCTATGTGAAGAGAAAAACAAGAGAAAATAATGAGAGGCCAAACTATAAAAAGGGAGAATGTGTAGAAAAAAAGAAAAATTAATTGTCAATCTTGTAGTCAACCCATTAGACGAGGTATAACCAGCGATAGTTGTAAATGACATTGCAATAGCCGGTGTCGGGCTATATTATTCTACATGCTCGTAATTGGTATTCCGGTAACTAAAGTAGTATAATACAACATATCACGTATAATTAGTTACTCAAAAGAAAATAATTAGTTTTCAATCTTGACATCAGATCACATTAATACAGAGACGGCCCGACCACACTTTGTAGAGGTCCCTATATATTGGAGGTGTTGAGGAGTGTATTGGCAGACTTTGGTCAGAATTAGTAGCTAACTTGCATACAGATCGATGGTGCATGCAAACAATATCCGCATTATTGTGTTAATTATATTTTTGATACAAGAACTTGCATATGATATACAGATTCATACATCAACTTGAAAAATGACACAAATCGACTCTACAACCTGTGATGCTTCGGTACATTTAAGTACAAGCCATATAAGGTTATGATCCAAGTGGGGAAGACAGTTGC
>NW_021176156.1:0-1443 GCF_002162155.2 Triticum dicoccoides
CTCGCCAACTATTACTTCTACTACTATGGCTAACGGTTAGCAATAAAGTAAAGTAATTACATGACGTTTAAGTTGACACGCAGGTCACAAATAAATAAAGACAACTCCTATGGCTCCTGCCGGTTGTCATACTCATCGACATGCAAGTCGTGATTCCTATTACAAGAACATGATCAATCTCATACATCACATATATCATTCATCACATCCTTTTTGGCCATATCACATCACATAGCATACCCTGCAAAAACAAGTTAGACGTCCTCTAATTGTTGTTTGCATGTTTTACGTGGCTGCTATGGGTTTCTTGCAAGAACGTTTCTTACCTACGCATGAACCACAACGTGATATGCCAATTGCTATTTACCCTTCATAAGGACCCTTTTCATCGAATCCGATCCGACTAAAGTGGGAGAGACAGACACCCGCCAGCCACCTTATGCAACTAGTGCATGTTTGTCAGTGGAACCGGTCTCACGTAAGCGTACGTGTAAGGTTGGTCCGGGCCGCTTCATCCCACGATGCCGCCGAATCAAGATAAGACTAGTAACGGCAAGCATATTGAACAATATCGATGCCCACAACTACTTTGTGTTCTACTCGTGCAAAGAATCTACGCAATAGACCTAGCTCATGATGCCACTGTTGGGGAACGTAGCAGAAATTCAAAAAAATTCCTACGTAACACCAAGATCTATCTATGGAGAGACCAGCAACGAGTAGAAGGAGAGTGCATCTACATACCCTTGTAGATCGCTAAGCGGAAGCGTTCAAGTGAACGGGGTTGATGGAGTCGTACTCGTCGTGATTCAGATCACCGATGATCCTAGTGCCGAACGGACGGCACCTCCGCGTTCAACACACGTACAGCTCGACGATGTCTCCCACGCCTTGATCCAGCAAGGAGAGAGGGAAAGGTTGAGGAAGACTCCATCCAGCAGCAGCACAACGGCGTGGTGGTGATGGATGAGCGTGGCAATCCTGCAGGGCTTCGCCAAGCACCTGCGGGAGAGGAGGAGGTGTCACGGGAGGGAGGGAGGCGCCAAGGGCTCAGGTATGGATGCCCTCCCTCCCCTCCACTATATATAGGGGCAGGGGAGAGGGGGGAGGCGCAGCCTTGCCCCTTCCTCCAAGGAAGGGGTGCGGCTAAGAGGGGGGGAGGAGTCCATCCTCCCCAAGGCACCTCGGAGGTGCCTTCCCCCTTTAGGACTCTCCCCTTTTTCCTATATCTTGGCGCATGGGCCTCTAGGGGCTGGTGCCCTTGGCCCATGTAGGCCAAGGCGCACCCCCTACAGCCCATGTGGCCCCCCGGGGCAGGTGGCCCCACCCGGTGGGCCCCCGGGACCCTTCCGGTGGTCCCGGTACAATACCGATGACCCCAAAACTTGTCCCGATGGCCGAAACAGGACTTCCTATATATAAATCTTTACCTCCGGACCATTC
>NW_021176157.1:0-1960 GCF_002162155.2 Triticum dicoccoides
GGGGGGGTTAAAATAAAGATGACCCTCGAGAGAGCGACTCCCAAGGGAAAAGTAGGTGGTGGTGAGGCAAATGGTAAAACCAAGGTTGGGCATTGCTGGAGGAGCTTTACTTAAGGCGAACTGTCAAGGGGTTCCCATTATTACCCAACCGCGTAAGGAACGCAAAATCCGGGAACATAACACCGATATGACGGAAACTAGGGCGGCAAGAGTGGAACAAAACACCAAGCATAAGGCCGAGCCTTCCACCCTTTACCAAGTATATAGATGCATTAATTAAATAAGATATATAGTGATATCCCAACAAGTAAACATGTTCCAACAAGGAACAACACCTCCATGTTCCAACGAGGAACAAACTTCAATCTTCACCTGCAACTAACAACGCTATAAGAGGGGCTGAGCGAAGCGGTAACATAGCCAATCAAGGGTTTGCTAGGACATGGAGGGTTAGAGGTTTGACATGGCAATTTGGGAGGCTTGCAAGCAAGTGGTAGGCATCGTAGCATTGGCATAGCAAAAGAGCGAGCAAACTAGCATAGCAAAGATAATAGTGATTTCGAGGGTATGATCATCTTGCCTGAAATCCCGCAAGGAAGAAGAACGAGTCCATGAAGAAGACAAACGGACGTAGTCGAACGGATCCTCACAACACGACATTATCGGAACCAACCCGAAGAAGCAACACCGGAAAGAAGCAAACGACATAGTAAACAACCACCACAAAGACATGGCATGATGCACAAACAAGTATGATGCATGTCCGATTTAATGAAGCATGACATGGCAAAGTGCACAAACAATCCTACAAATTAAGTGGAGCTCAATATGCATCGGGATGCATATTGACAAAACACCACATCAATTATTTAGTTCTTTCTCGTTTATGTACCCCAACAAAATTAAATGTTGATTAACATGGCAAGAGGTGAAGCATGACGAAACTACCTACTCTAGACAAGTTTAAATGAGGCCGGAACAACAACCAACAAGCCCGGAAACTCCTCATGTGCATATTTTAAGGTTTGGTACTGTTCTGCCCTAAACACAATTTTAGAGTTGTTAAACATGCAAGATGAAAGCACCATGTTAAACTAGGCATCTTTCTACCCCATTTACATATAAAGATTATTTAAATCGGAGCTACGGTTATTTAGTTATGAATTAAATCATTTTAACATGGCATAGGAGCAAAATTAAACAAACATCATTTTAGACATTTCAAACATAGATGAAAGTTGGATATTATTAATCTACACAAGATTATGAGCAAGTTTCATATATAAAACATTTAATCCGATGCACGGTTAGTGAGTTATTAAATGCATGAAGAACAGGGACTTTTCTGCAAAACTGACAGGCTCCTGGAAATTAGATAAAATCGCCCAGAACTGAAAAAAAATGATGCGGGCCGAATCTGGGCAAGCCCAACAGCAGAAAAAAATAGGAGGCGCTGGGGAGTGTGTGGCCTCACCCAGTGGGCTTCGGCCCGGACGTGGAGAGGAGAAGGCACGCCGGTGGAGGAGAGAGGCAGGCCGCGGATCTGGAGCTGGGCTTGGCGCTGCGCTGGCCGGGAAGCTGGGCCGGCCCATGAAGGAGGAGGAGGCAGGCCGAACGAGGCCGGCTGGAGCTGGGCCGAACGCGGGGCCCATGCGGAAGCGGAGCGACCCGGTCGTCTCTTCCGATCCGATCGGGATCGAGGCAGGGCGGCGGTGGCGCTGGGAGACTCCGGCGACGGGGATGGCCGGAGCCGCGGCCGGCGGCGCCGGATCTGAAAGCAGGCGGCGGTGGCAGTGCTCCTCGGGCTCGGATCGAGGCCGGAGGAGTCCAGGACGGCGGCGGGGAGGCGTTCGGGCGCCGGGGCGCGCCGCGGCGAGCGAAGGCTGCTGCCGGCGATGGCGGTAGCGGTGGCGGTCGGTGGCAGGCGCGTGGAGGAACGAGCGCTCGGGCGGCGGGGGGT
>NW_021176158.1:0-967 GCF_002162155.2 Triticum dicoccoides
AATGCTAAGTATAGGTCATTTTTGAGCTATCCTAGGTTAAATAGGTCATTTCAGAGCTAAGTAAGGTTATTATGTCATTTTGGAGCTAGCTAAGCATGTGAAGTCATTTAGGAGCTAAACTATGTCATTTCTTAAGCATATTATGTCATTTTAGAGCTAGTTAAGCAGATTAAGTAATTTTGGAGGAAAAGATGCTAAGTATAGGTCATTTTAGAGCTATCCTAGGTTAAATAGGTCATTTTGAAGCTAGCTAAGCATATTAAGTCTTTTTGGAGGAAAAATGCTAAGTATAGGTCATTTTAGAGCTATCCTAGGTTAAATAGGTCATTTTGGAGCTAATTAAGCTTATTATGTAATTTTTGAGCTAGCTAAGCATATTGAGTCATTTTGGTGGAAAAATGCTAATTATAGGTCATTTTAGAGCTAGCCTAGGTTAAATAGGTCATTTTGGAGCTAAGTAAGGTTATTATGTAATTTTGAGCTTGCTAAGCATATTGAGTCATTTTGCTGGAAAAAATGCTAACTATAGGTCATTTTAGAGCTAGCCTAGGTTAAATAGGTCATTTTGAAGCTAGCTAAGCATATTAAGTCATTTTGGAGGAAAAGATGCTAAGTATAAGTCATTTTAGAGCTATCATAGGTTAAATATGTCATTTTAGAGCTAAGTAAGGTTATTATGTCATGTTGGAGCTAGCTAAGCATGTGAAGTCATTTAGGAGCTAAACTTTGTCATTTCTTAAGCATATTATGTCATTTTAGAGCTAGTTAAGCATATTAAGTCATTTTGGAGGAAAAGATGCTAAGTATAGGTCATTTTAGAGCTATCCTAGGTTAAATAGGTCATTTTGAAGCTAGCTAAGCATATTAAGTCATTTTGGAGGAAAAAATGCTAAGTATAGGTCATTTTAGACCTATCCTAGGTTAAATAGGTCATTTTGGAGCTAATTAAGCTTATTATGTAATTTTT
>NW_021176159.1:0-1891 GCF_002162155.2 Triticum dicoccoides
GCGGTAAACGGAGCACCTCTGCGATTGTTACTGCCGGATCAGCCGGATGTGTACCTCAGACTAGGTGAAGCCGAAAGCTAGCGTTCTTTAGGGAATATTCGGTCGGTGACCTAAAAGATGATCTTTTCACTTATTTATTTATGCGCCCCCAGATGCTTTTTCCTGCGTTTTTTTGCAGAATGGGCATGCACTTTAGGGCATGCCTCCTAGGGAAAGGAACCCCTAACGGAACTATTCGCCCTAGAAGATGTTTCTTACTAACCATGTAATATAACATAACTAGTCGGGCACTTGTCTGTTCATGCACTAATGACCCCTACGCCTGGTCTCCATGCATTCCCCGGTTCTTATATAACCGCATGGGAATTCGGACACACTCCGGACCGTCAGGTCCCGAGGCTGAAGCGAAAAGGTCGGCCATGACAAACGATCTACAATCCGGCTAGAAGGCATTATAAATGTCAATTAAATTACATAGTCATTCTGACTGATTGTATTCCTCTTCAATACCATCTAACA
Organism: Triticum dicoccoides; assembly: GCF_002162155.2. NCBI lineage: Eukaryota > Viridiplantae > Streptophyta > Magnoliopsida > Poales > Poaceae > Triticum > Triticum dicoccoides. The sequence continues at coordinate 520 of NW_021176159.1, forward strand.
GGCTGTGTAATTACAGTCCTGCTGGGAATACTTTGCGGCCAATTCTACTTGGCCGTATACTAAGCTTACAGGGATCTCCTTCCCATCGGGCCCCACAGGATCGACCTCGGCCATGTGGTTGGGGTCAGCCTTGGTGTACCGCGTGTTCACCATAGCCTAGGCCTCTCTAGCGCCTTGACGGCAGGCTGATATCTTCCACAATCGGAACCGCCGCCATGCTCCCTTTAGCTTCTCCGCAAGCTCTCCAAGACCTTCAGGCATGGAGATGGATGGCCACAGGGCCTGGGCGACGCCTTGCATCGCCTTCCGAACTCGCTCGAGCAGTTGCGAGAGCTCGGGAAGAAGGTCACCCGTAGAACCGGGCATCTCCTCTGCAGGACGACCTGTTAGCACACCTACAGACATTACTCTGTTAGTCGACTTCCCCGCCGAACTTTTTTTCAAAGGTTCGTTCAAGCACTTACTAAATATGCCGCGCCGAAGCCGCTGATTCTCCTTAACGGAGTCTGACAGCTGGGCACGAACATCTTTCAGGTCCATGCCCAGCTTGGTGTTGGCATCTTGGAGATCGTTCTTCTCCCGCCTCACCTTTGTCAGCACCTTCTGACCTTCCTTCAGCTGGCGTAGGAGGTGTTGCCCTTCCGGATTCAATCCGGCGCCATCTGCAATTTCATTTGTCAGATTCGCACCCATGCCGTGCTTCGCAAAATACTTATCTTTCGAAGTGTATATTACCAGAGGGGGTCTCCTTGGGCTCCCCTGCCGTGGCTAGTGCGGCCTCAAGTTGGGCTTTGCACTCTTCCAGCTCCTTGGGCAGTAGGGAATTCTTTTTGTAAGAACTTGCATAACAAATGATCCTTAAATCAGTTATTCTAACTATTTCAAGTCTCGGGGGCTACTGGCATATATATAATTACCAAAAATTTCTTACCCGTATGTATTTTACATATTGCTCCATGGCTCTGGCTAGACCATTTTGAGCGGCACGGAGGTACGCATCTCCCGAATTAAAGGCATCTAATGCCTCTTGGGAGAAACAAGCGTCGCGAAGAATTGTCCGGCGACGCCTGTGGTTCATGGCACTCTCCACCTCAGAGTGGGTGGCAGACAACCTGTCCACATCCTCCGTCGGAGGAGCATCTGGTGCGCGCCTTGCATTCGCCCCCGCCTCCGTACCAGGCTTTGGAGCCTGGCTGGTGGAGGCGCGATTGGCAGCCTCTCCAGATATAGTCCGGCAAGGTCTCTTTGTCCTGAAGAGAGCACGAGTGTTAATATGCCTTGAAGGTATAACACCTGGATAAGGGGGGCGCCATACCTTTGCGCTGACGCCTCGGTCCGGACTGCACCTCTTTTCTGCCCACGGGGCCCTGCG
>NW_021176160.1:0-1194 GCF_002162155.2 Triticum dicoccoides
TTTTTTGTTCTTTGTTAGTTTTGTTTTCTGTTTTTATATTTTCTTTCCTTTTATTTTTATTTGTAGTTTCATTGATCTTTAGTTTTATAAAAATTACCACTAGTGCCTAAATTTGTATTTATCAACAAACTACTGTGAGATTAATTATTAACCCATAATAAAATAGTTTTAGCATTTTATAATTTCAATAGGCATTTTTTTAATTGTTTTCACTACTGTTTTAATTGTTTTAGAGCCTTTAAACATTTTATCAAAGTTTGGTTTCTCCACCATAATTACTTACGATTTATTTGATACAACCCAAACATTTTAGTTTTAATTTTTGAAAACTTTTGTTGTCTGCCTGATTTTAAATTGAAATCAAATCGGTTTCGAACTAATGCGAGATTAACCATAGTAATCGAGGTGACGTGGCATCATTAGTGGAGGATTACTGTAGCGTAACTATCCGGGCGTCACAATTCTCCTCCACTACAAGAAATCTCGTCCCGAGATTTAAGAGGGGTGTAAGGGGGGGGGAAGTTCTGGTTATGAAGTCTAACAGATCTTCTCATCTTTGGTTGATCTTTCGAAGAGGTTGATCCCTTTCGTTGATGTCTTCATTTCACTGCTTCAAGTCACCATGATCAATTTGTCATCCTTTCTTCGGGATCTCCATCGTACTTACGAATAGGTAAGGGGCAGCTCTACGACGATAGGATTTTACAAGGGAAAATCTTCTGGGGGTTTCCCAAGTATGAACATATGAGTATCTCTCGAGTTGAACAAATGAAACACATCGAGAGCAAAGTAAGACGGTGCAATAAGAAGTTTCAAGCGAATAGGCAGTCGTTCATTGCCTGAAACAGAGTGTGAATGGGGGTTCAGAGCAACGGGGATACGCATTGCGTCTGATACCAGAATAGATCACTAGGAAGGTGGCTCGTGATCTTTCATACGAAACCAAGCGTGAGGATTAACTTTAGTAATAGGGGTGCAGGAGAGTCAGGTTTCGATCCTGTGGAACTGTGGGTTATGGGCCCACCATGTGGTTGAAAGTAGGAAGGGGGCCGACATTTTGCACGGTCATGATAGTAAGGTGTGTCAAAGGGTAGCCTGTCAGATATGTCAGCAACAACATCGATACCAAGGGCGAGGGACGAAGAGAACCGTTTTCCTGCTCGTTGAACGAGGCGGACCAATAGGCAAGGTTCT
>NW_021176161.1:0-672 GCF_002162155.2 Triticum dicoccoides
GCGCCGTACGTGGGCGAGAGGGGGCGGCGGGCGACGGCGGGCGGCGTCGAGGGCGCGGGCGACGGCGGGCGGCGTCGAGGGCGAGGTCGACGGCGGGCGGCGTCGAGAGCGAGGGCGGCAGGCCTTCGGCGCGGCAGAGGCAGAGCGGAGAAATGGAGGCGACGGGTCGGGCGCATGTATTTATAGCCCCCCCCTTTAGTCGCGGTTGGGGAGGCGACCCACGACTAAAGGGCCTTTAGTCGCGGTTGGGGAGGCGACCCGCGACTAAAGGAGAACCTTTAGTCGCGGTCGGGGAGGCGACCCGCGACTAAAGGGTAACCTTTAGTCGCGGTTGGGGAGGCGACCCGCGACTAAAGGACTTTTTTGGCGGGTTTTTCGTTCCCGCGCGCAACCACCTTTAGTCGCGGTTGGGCAGGCCAACCGCGACTAAAAGTATTTTCCAAATACTTTTTCTTTTTCAAAATGTTAAAAATACAAATAATATATCAAAAAATTCAGAAAAATAAAACTAATTCAATTCAAAATTCTAAAAATACAAATAATATATCAAAAAATTCAGAAAAAAAAACTAATTCAATTCAAAATGTTAAAAATACAAATAATATATCAAAAAATTCAGAAAAATAAAACTAATTCAATTCAAAATTCTAAAAATACAAATAATATATCAAA
>NW_021176162.1:0-1235 GCF_002162155.2 Triticum dicoccoides
CTCTCTCACACGGCCGAACACCACCGTCGCCGCCGTTCGCCATAGCAGCCGTCTCCGGCCACCCCTCGCTCCCCCGACTAGCTCAGCGGCTCCGCCTCGACCTCCTCTTCCTCCCCACCGCTCCACGGGTCTCCGGAAGCCCTGCATCGCCGCCACGTCGCCGTTCCCCTCCTCGGGCTCCGACCACCGTCGCCGTCGATTCGCCGTCTCCAGCGCGTCCCCAAGCCCGCTTCGACGCCCACTGCAACCGCGGTGAGCTACGCCACCGTTTCCCCCTCTTCTTTCCCTCGTTCCCTCACCGTAGCCTCCTCCCCACCACGGCCGAACCTCCGCCGTCGCCGAGCTCGCCGTCGACGCAGCTCCGGTGACCATTTGGTCACCCCGGCGGGTCCAACGAGTTCGCAAGGCTCCATAGAGCATCCCTAGCGCCTCGCTTCGCTCGCCTTCGAGCTCCAACCCCGTTTCCGTGCACGACCGAACCCCGGCGGCCGCAGCCGAGCTCGCCGCCGTCGACTCCGGCCACCTCAGGCACGGCCACCACCACCGTTCGACGCGCGGGAGCAAGGGCTCTCCAACGAGCCCAAGCACAGCCTCGCCCGTGCCCTGTAGCGCGATCCCGCATCACGCCGCCGTCTCGGACCTCGCCGGCGTCATGTCGCCGGTGGGGTTTGACTTGTCCGACCTGGGGTTTGACCCCCCAGGGTCACTGACGCGTGGGCCCCGTCGGCCAGGTGGACATCATTAGCGCTAATCACTGTTAGTCAACCCCCTGACACTGACCAGTGGGCCCCAGCGCCACTAACCCATAATTAGGATTAATTTAATCCTGTTAAGCCCCCCTGTCACTGACGTGTGGACCCCACACGTCAGGTTTGACTCCAGCCAGCCGCAGTTGACCACTGACGTCATGCTGACGTCATGCTGGCGCAATATTTATATTTCTGGATTTAATTTAAATCAGGAAATTCCAGAATATTATTTAAACTTTAAAAATTCATAACTTTTTTTCTGTAACTCCAAATTGGACAAATTATATATGAAAAATGATCAGAAAAATCCAAGCTATCCATCTGTACTATTTTCATGCATGATCAAACAAGTTAAATTGATGTTTTAAGCAGAACAAGGAAAAGCACTTTAAAAGGCCATGTTTGAGTTTGAAATTTGAATCTTTGATTCAAATTTGTTCAAACCCTTCTGGTTTTAGTTGCATTAGCCCAACACACTCATATTGC
>NW_021176163.1:0-2246 GCF_002162155.2 Triticum dicoccoides
TGTCCGGGGTGTGCCCCCTCACGGACGGCGCCGCCGCCGACATCTGGAGGGGGAAACGGATGCGTGGGGTCTACACGGAGGGGATCTTGCTGTGGGTCTGGCCCGTATGTTGCTCCAAAGTGTTCCTATGGGCTAACCTAACACAACCGGGTGGGGAGGTCCACTGGTCAAAGCCCGTCCGTGCAAAGTCAAAGGGCTAGATCCCGTGGTCAAACGCTACAGGGTTAGGCGGGACGGGGGCACTGGGGGGGGAGGGGGGTAGCAATGCCACCGAAGCGTCGCACCGGGCCCTCATACATGCGGGGTGGTGTGGTGGCATGTCCGAAGAGGCGGGACGCGTCTCCGGGGCGTGGCCCCCCCTCACGGACGACGATGACACGGTAGTAGACGTTCTGCGGTAACGATGCGGCGTCAATATTACTAAATACTCGAAGCGCGATAAAATCATGAGTTTTTTTTGCACGACGTGGGCACATGTGCTATAGGAACGATGGTATTTTTTCATAATTTTTGGTGATGAAGAAGTATCCGGAAAATTCCCTCTACGTGGATTGCCCTTCGCGCGTCTACGGCTGTGGCCGGCATCCTCCGGGGGCTAGCATGCCGCCAAATCTTGCGTAGGCGGCCTCTCACATGTCTGGAAGTGTTGTGGCGGTTGCAAACGCCCGGCACGCGTGTCCGGGGTGTGCCCCCCCTCACGGACGGCGCCGCCGCCGGCACCTGGATGGGGGAAACGGACGCGTGGGGTCTACACGGTGGGGATCTTGCTGTGGGTCTGGCCCGGATGTTGCTCCAAAGTGTTCCTATGGGCTGACCTAACACAACCGGGTTGGGAGGTCCACTGGTCAAAGCCCGTCCGTGCAAAGTCAAAGGGCTAGATCCCGTGGTCAAACGCTATAGGGTTAGGTGGGACGGGGGCACTGGGGGGTAGCAATGCCACCGGAGCATCGCACCGGGCCCTCATACATGCGGAGTGGTGTGGTGGCATTTCCGAAGAGGCGGGACGCTTCTCCGGTGCGTGGCCCCCCCTCACGGACGGCGATGACACGGTAGTAGACGTTCTATGTTAACGATGCGGCGTCAATATTACTAAATACTCGGAGCACGATAAAATCATGAGTTTTTTTGCACGACGTGGGCACATGTGCTATAGGAACGATGGTATTTTTTCATAATCTTTGGTGATGGAGAAGTATCCGAAAAATTCCCTCCACGCGGGTTGCCCTTCGCGCGTCTACGGCTGTGGCCGGCGGCCTCCTGGGGCTAGCATGCCGCCAAATCTTGCGTAGGCGGCCTCTCACTAGTCTGGAAGTGTTGTGGCGGTTGCAAACGCCTGGCACGCGTGTCCGGGGTGTGCCTCCCCTCACGGACGGTGCCGCCGCCGGCACCTGGAGGGGGGAAACGGACGCGTGGGGTCTACACGGAGGGGATCTTGCTGTGGCTCTGGCCCGGATGTTGCTCCAAACTGTTCCTATGGGCTGACCTAACACAACCGGATGGGGAGGTCTACTGGTCAAAGCCCGTCCGTGCAAAGTCAAAGGGTAGATCCCATGGTCAAACGCTACAGGGTTAGGCGAGGCGGGGGCACTGGGGGTAGCAATGCCACTGGAGCGTCGCACCGGGCCCTCATACATGCGGAGTGGTGTGGTGGCATGTCCGAAGAGGCGGGACTCGTCTCCGGGGCGTGGCCCCCCCTCACGGACGGCGATGACACGGTAGTAGACGTTCTACAGTAACGATGCGGCGTCAATATTACTAAATACTTGGAGCGCGATAAAATCATGAGTTTTTTTGCACGACGTGGGCACATGTGCTATAGGAACGATGGTATTTTTTCATAATTTTTGGTGATGGATAAGTATCTGAAAAATTGCCTCTACGCGGATTGCCCTTCGCGCGTCTATGGCTGTGGCCGGCGGCCTCCGGGGGCTAGTATGCCGCCAAATCTTGCGTAGGCGGCCTCTCACAAGTCTGGAAGTGTTGTGGCGGTTGCAAACGCCCGGCACGCGTGTCCGGGGTGTGCCCCCCTCACGGACGGCGCCGCCGCAGGCACCTGGAGGGGGGAAACGGACGCGTGGGGTCTACACGGAGGGGATCTTGCTGTGGGTCTGGCCCATATGTTGCTCCAAAATGTTCCTATGGGCTGACCTAACACAAACGGGTGGGGAGGTCCACTGGTCAAAGCCCGTCCGTGCAAAGTCAAAGGGCTAGATCCCGTGGTCAAACGCTACAAGGTTAGGCGGGAC
>NW_021176164.1:0-1592 GCF_002162155.2 Triticum dicoccoides
GGAGTTGCATAATCTCATAGTCATAGGAACATGTATAAGTCATGAAGAAAGCAATAGCAATAAACTAAACGATCATAGTGCTAAGCTAACAGATGGGTCTTGTCCATCACATCATTCTCTAATGATGTGATCCCGTTCATCAAATGACAACACATGTCTATGGTCAGGGAACTTAACCATCTTTGATTAACGAGCTAGTCTAGTAGAGGCATACTAGGGACACTATGTTTTTCTATGTATTCACATATGTACCAAGTTTCCAGTTAAGACAATTCTAGCATGAATAATGAAAATTTATCATGATGTAAGGAAATATAAATAACAACTTTATTATTGCCTCTAGGGCATATTTCCTTCAGTCTCCCACTAGCACTAGAGTCAATAATCTAGATTACATAGTAATGATTCTAACATCCATGGAGTCTTGGTGCTGATCATGTTTTGCTCGTGAGAGAAGCTTAGTCAATGGGTCTGCAATATTCAGATCCGTATGTATTTTGCAAATCTCTATGTCTCCTTCCTTGACTTGATCGGCATTGAAGCGTCTCTTGATGTGCTTTGTTCTCTTGTGAAATCTGGATTCCTTTGCCATGGCAATTGCACCAGTATTGTCACAACAGATTTTCATTGGATCTGATGCACTAGGTATGACACCTAGATCGGATATGAACTCCTTCATTTGCTGCTTCCGAAGCAGCTATGTATTCCGCTTCACACGTAGATCCCGCCATGACGCTTTGCTTAGAATTGCACTTTGGTGTAGCCACAACTTTTCCTTCCCATCCCGCATCTCCGATGGTAGCAAGATCGAGTTACCGGTCGGGAGTTTTTAGCTGGAAGGACGTGGCCGTCGTGACTCCAAGGTCATATCGATGCACGGGTACTATTCTAGGGACGAAGCCATTAGGAGTTACTTTTGACCATGATCCTTTTGACTGGGTATCGCAATACCCAAACATTGCTACATTAACGTACATGAATTTGTATGATAGTGGCAAGTAACATCGAATTATGAAAATGACAAAGGTAGACAATCTTCCCCTTATGGCCCCCACGATATGAATAACAACCTTACTCCTACTTGTCTATAATTATATCTATCGACGGGTATAGTGTGTGTGAGGGGGGAGGGGGGGTCTAGCGAGCCTTGTGCGCTAAGTTTCTAGCACATTTGGTGACCAGTCTTAACCAGATGTGCAAGTTCAGATCTAGTCTAGGCCTGAAGCTAGGGCTTCCATTAAGTCATCTTGGCCCTCCAAGCAGAAGTTGTCATCTCTTGTTCATGGCGCTAATGTATTTATAAATGGTCTGGGGTCAGTTGGATGCCTTCCTTTCCTAGCCTCCCATTCGTGAAAAGCTTGATAATTCCACTGTCATGACATGTCCTCCCTCCTTCCAAGGAGTTCCAGGGGGTACACGTCATCCTAATTTCACTGCTAGGAGTGACTCTCCGTGGGAGTGGGTTTGACATTCGCGAAAGTTTCCTTCAGGCTTACGCGGCTTGGCATGGGCCCGATCCACCTTTTGCCTACAACATATGACCTACCCGGAGACTACACCTTCACACATGGTGAGTAAACAACTCCTTGGTT
>NW_021176165.1:0-1514 GCF_002162155.2 Triticum dicoccoides
CTTTCTCTGTATAATTGTCCTTTGATTACGGTAAAGGCCTTAGATCGACGGACGATCTGTCGAGCCTCTTCCTCATCCTCCGGAAGCTCTTTCCTCAAGATATATGCGACATACGGAATCGTCCAGTCGGGAATGACCACCAAAACCTCCATGATCAAGTCGACCACCGCTGGGACTTCAACTTCAGTCGGATCTGTGGCGCTCTTGGGCTGCGGAGTTTCTTCGGTGAAAGGATCTTCTTTGACTGACGGAGTGTGTATATGCTCCAAGAACACACCACTCGGAATGGCTTCTCTCTTGGAACCTATCTTTGCTAGATCATCAGCTGCTTGATTTTTCAGTCGGGGTATATGATGGAGCTCCAACCCCTCGAACTTCTTCTCCAGCTTCCTCACTGCACTGCAGTATCCAGTCATGGCTGGGCTTCTCACGTCCCACTCTTTCATCACCTGGTTGACCACTAAATCCGAGTCGCCATAGACCATTAGGCGACGGACGCCGAGTGAAATGGCCATGCGCAACCCATATAGGAGGGCCTCATATTCTGCCTCATTGTTGGAGGAATCAAAGTGAATCTGGAGCACATATCTGAGCTTATCTCCTCTGGGGGAAACCAGGACAACCCCAGCACCGGAACCATTCAACATCTTAGAGCCATCAAAAAACATGGTCCAATGCTCCGAGTGAACTTCAGTCGGCTGCTGTTGTTCAATCCACTCGGCGAGGAAATCTGCTATCGCCTGGGACTTAATGGCTTTCTTTGCCTCAAACTTGATATCAAGGGGAAGAAGTTCAATCGCCCATTTGGCCACTCGACCAGTTGCGTCTCTGTTGTGCAAAATCCCTGATAGTGGAGCGTCGCTGACGACTGTGATGGAATGGTCAGAGAAATAATGAGCAACCTTCTTTGTGGTCATGTATATTCCATACACAAGCTTCTGATAATGAGGATATCTCTGCTTGGATGGAGTCAAGACTTCAGACAAATAATACACTGGGCGCTGAACTTTGAGAGCTTTTCCTTCTTCTTCCCGCTCGACCGTTAGCACAATACTGACGACTTGTCCTGTGGCTGCGATGTAGAGCAACAGAGGCTCTTTGCTGATTGGAGCAGCAAGCACCGGCTGGGTGGAGAGCAGAGCTTTTAGCTCGGCAAACGCTGCATCAGCTTCTGGAGTCCACTCGAACTTGTCAGCCTTCTTCATCAGTCGGTAAAGAGGCAGTGCCTTTTCACCGAGTCGTGAGATGAATCGACTTAATGCGGCCAAGCATCCAGTAAGCTTCTGGACATCGTGCACTCGCACAGGGCGTTTCATTCGGAGAATAGTGCCAATCTTCTCTGGGTTAGCGTCGATTCCCCGTTCGGAAACGAGAAAACCGAGTAACTTGCCACCAGGAACTCCAAATGTGCACTTTGATGGATTGAGCTTGATATCATACCTTCTGAGGTTGGCAAATGTTTCGGCGAGGTCAGCGAGCAGGTCGGAACCTTTTCGTGACTTGACAACAATATC
>NW_021176166.1:0-567 GCF_002162155.2 Triticum dicoccoides
TTTTCGTTTGGTCAATCTGGGCCAGGTACTTCTATGTTGACGGGCCTTTTATGGGCTTTCATAGAGACCGCGAAAAATAATTGGGTCAAAATAAATCAACATTGTGGGAATTGAACACAGGACCTCCTGTCTAGATCTTCGATGTAACTAATTAAGCGAATGAGCAAACTAAAGGAAGGATTGCGTCCTTTTCTTTGTTTGGTTTAGTCCTTTTCGTTTGGTCAATCTGGGCCAGGTACTTCTATGTTGATTTCTATATTGAAAGGAAGGATCCATAGGCTTCAATGTGTTGGGGCTACTAAATTAAAAAAGGAATTATCCTACTATTAAAGGGAATATGTATTCTTGGTTTCGTTTAGTCCTTTTCGTTTGGTCAATCTGGGCCAGGTACTTCTATGTTGATGGGCCTTTTATGGGCTTTCATAGAGACCGCCAAAAATAATTGGGTCAAAATAAATCAACATTGTGGGAATTGAAAACAGGACCTCCTGTCTAGATCTTTGATGTAACTAATTAAGCGAATGAGCAAACTAAAGGAAGGATTGCGTCATTTTCTTGGTTTGGTCT
>NW_021176167.1:0-1288 GCF_002162155.2 Triticum dicoccoides
AAAAAAAACATTCACTGATGTGCCGTTGTTATGAAAAAAAGCGATGACGTGTCCAGGGTGAAGTAAAAAAATACGTACTGTGCCATACACCAAGGTGTGTATGACGAGCGAGCCTGTGTGCATGCCCATGGACCATATCTATCAAATGTTGCATGCGGGTGTGAGATGTCACGGGAGATCATGATCTGTAAAGGCTGATCTGTGGTAACTTTTTGGTCTGGCGATATGGAATCTTGTAGCATACACTCGCCCTGGCGTCTGTTTATAAAAAGTAGAGCAGGGGCAGGCATTGATATCCATCGGGCCAAAACGCACCGCCCTCCCTCCTCACCTCGCAACGCACACGCAGACCCATCTCTCCTGCCCGCCCGCAGTTCCGCAGCTGCCAGCCATGTCCAGCAATAGCTCCGCCTCGTCTCGGTTCGCGCGGTGTAGGAGACCGCCTCTCCCCTACTCCGAGAACCCGCTGGAGTACGAGCCAGCTGTTTTTTGCAGCTGCGGCGCTAAGGCAGCCCGGCTGACGTCCTGGACAGACACCAACCCCGGCCGGAGATACATGTCCTGCTCACGGGCGACGGTGAGCTGCAATTCATCTCTTCCATGTCGCAGACCTGCTTAATGGGCGACGTCATTTTTATCAAAAGCTGAGCTTGTAATGGTTGCAGGGTTGCCCTCTCCCTCACTGGCGCTGGCTTGATCCCAAGCCGAGCGCGTACATGCGTGAGCTTCTTGTGGGTCTTCGTGACAGGATCCGTGTGCTGGAGGAGGAGAACGATGTACTCAGCAGTCCCGCCTTCCGAGGCAACGTTTCTGACCAACACCATGACCGGCGTTGGGGGTGCCGTCTAGGCGCCGCTTTGGTCTTGGTGCTGTTATTCGCTCTAGCTGGCTTTGCCTCCCGCCTACCGGTGGTCTGATGGCAGTTCTTGCTATGGTTTGTCTCGCGCATGTAGCAGTCATTGATACGAGTATGGTTATGTTGTTACTTGTGTGCCGTTGATCTAAGATTATGTTAGTAGTCTTTGCTGGTAGCTTATTGGAAGGAAATGTTGACGTAGTCAACTCATTGGTGTGGGTCTATTTCATCGCAGGCAAACATGTGATGCGGGCCGGCCCTTGGTCAGCAAAAATTCAGCAAATGTGAATAGCAAGGTTCAGAAACACATACCTGTGTCATCGATACGCATGCAGTGCCTAGTTTCGGGACGTCTGACGCCTATTGCTCTGTAGGCAACGTGTGATTGATACGCATTGCTATGCATGCATGATCCTTCATTGCATGTGCGCC
>NW_021176168.1:0-1309 GCF_002162155.2 Triticum dicoccoides
ATATGCGCGATCTCTATCCTGTGAGGTCTGCTCTGCCAGACGTGATGGTTTGGCGTGATGTAGGAGGCATCACCCCACCTCGCGGTCCCCGCAGGCCACCGTCTGTTGGTCCAAGGCCTCATCCTAGCCCCTATGGTCCACAAGCTCCGCGAGATCGTCTGTTTCCGGATGATCATGTTGAGCTTCCAGGCTATGGAGGTGACTTTTACGAGGACTACTACGGATCGGTCTGAGTTAGTGGTAGTATCACTAGTTCGCACTAGCTGTGTCGTCTATCGTCCCGCGTGACTCGTGGGATATGACCTAGTTTGTACTCTTTCCGGAGGTGTAGAAAAATAATGTATAGGAGCTTGGAATGCCTCCGATGAGATGTAATCCTTTTTCTCACCGTAATAGTACTTTGTTTGGTCTTGTACTAAACCCTGTATGGTGTGTATGACGATGGAATAAAAGAAGCAGTTTCTGTTTTTACCATGTCATACGGATGATCATCTTGCATTTCGAGTTATTCCTTACATTCTGTATCCTATGTCAGAATTTTATCATTCTGACTAAATCATTGTCTTGTTACCTAGGATGGTCAACACGCGCGCTAACCCTGCTTCTCAAGAGCAGGCCGAAGGCAGTGAAGGAAGGAATGAAAATCTGCCTCATCCTCCTTCACTAGCCGAGGTTATGATGGAAGCTGAGAGAAACAAGCGGGAGACCAACCGTTTGTTGGAGCGTATTGAACAGAACACGGCACACCATCAGAGGACTAACGTGGTGTCACTCAGTGATTTTATCAAATTACATCCACCCACGTTCCACCACTCCGTCGAGCCTCTCGACGCTGATGACTGGCTTCGCAGTATCTCTCACAAACTGCGTTCCGTGCTGGTAGCGGAGGCTGACAAGGTCACCTTTGCTGCATATCATCTTGAAGGCCCCGCCAGTCTATGGTGGGAAAATTATGGAGCTATGCGCCCAGCGGGCCATGTCACTACTTGGGCTGAGTTCAGCGAGGCTTTCCGTGAGCATCATATTCCGGAGGGTCTCATGGACCGCAAACGTGAAGAATTTTGCAGTTTCACCCAAGGCCGACTTTCTGTGGATGTTTACAGCAGGGAGTTTGGTAATCTCGCACGATATGCAACCGAGGAAGTTTCTACTGACGCCAAGAAGCAAGCAAGGTTCCGTAAGGGCCTTAGTCCTGAGCTTCGCCGTGACCTCCGTCTGCATGAGTGCGCATCCTTCCAGAAACTTGTCAACAAAGCCATCAGTGCTGAAACTGGTCAGACTGACTATGACGCAACACGCAAGCATGGCC
>NW_021176169.1:0-921 GCF_002162155.2 Triticum dicoccoides
CGTTGCGCCCTTGCCCGCCGCCCGCCGCCCACTGGCCCTGCCTGCCGTCCTTCGCGCGCCGGCAGAAGAAGAAGAAGGAAGAAGAAAAAGGAAGAAGAAGAAGAAAGAAAAAGGAAAAAGGAAGAAGAAGAAAGAAGGAAGAAGAAAACAAAAGAAAAACAGAAGAAAAACAAGAAAAAGGAAGAAAAAAGAAAAAAGGAAGAAAAAAAGAAAAAGGAAGAAAACAACAGAAGAAAAAAAGAAAGAAGAAAAAAAAGGAAGAAGAAATAAAGAAAGAATTTTTAAAATTAAATACGTGAAAATACGTGAAAGAATTTTTTGTGTCTAATAAAATCAATTTTTTGAAATACACGAATAATTTTTAAATTCACGAATATGTCATGAATATTTTTATTCCTGTTTTTATTCCTGTTTTTTCCACAATTTGTTTATACGGAGAGGGGCGGCGAGGGGGGCGGCGATGTGCGCGGTGTTTTTTTAGGGATCGAGAGGGGACGGCGAGGGTTATAAATGTGTTGTCCTCGCCTCCCCTCTCCATGACGCCGTCGTCTGCCGCCCCGTCTCGCGCTCTACCGTGACACCCTCTCCCACCCCTTCCTCGCCCCCTCCTTTCGCCACCGCCCTTTCGCCACCGCCACCGCCACCGCCCCCCTTCTTCACTTAATTAATTTGTTTTTACTACATGTTTTCAGGACTGACATAATGGCGGACGATAGAGCTGACCCGATTATGGACAACTATGATCCGGACGGTGAAGCACATATGTTCGGCATCATAAACGGCGATATTCTATATGTGCCGACCGGAGAAGAAGAAGATGATATCTCTTCTTATCTGAACCTTGACGGTGAAGATGAAGGGCGCCGTCAGCAAGATGATGCCGAACAAACGTCGATAAACGACGATCTTCAAATGGAAGTA
>NW_021176171.1:0-1774 GCF_002162155.2 Triticum dicoccoides
CGCTGCTCCGCCGCCGACAAGTGACTCCGTTGTGGCTCCTGTCCTGCCTTCAATTCCTACACATGTATCATGCCTCGGGGAGGCGTTTAAACTTGCGTTTGGCATTGAGATAACAGTGTGGACTGTAATATTTGCTTTTGAATTCCTTGCAATTTGCACTTTTCCTTCCTACTTGCTTATGTTCTACGCCGGCAGAGCCCGGCCCCGCGCATACCTCAGCCGCCGTTAGCCCCGACCGGAAACCAGGACGGGACCAAGGAGTGAGGGGCTACGTGACAAGTTAGGCTCCTGAGTCGTGATGCTCAGGAGTCACCCTTGGCGCATGAACAGCAAGTAGGGAGGTGAGATGTGGGTGGATCTACCATCCTACGTCTGCAGAGCCCGGCCCCGCGCATACCTCAGCCGCCGTTAGCCCTGACCGGAAACCAGGACGGGACCAAGGAGTGAGGGGCTACGTGACCAGTTAGGCTCCTGAGTCGCGATGCTCAGGAGTCCCCCTTGACGCTCAAACGGCCTTCGTACCTTGGCTCCGCTCGGGGAGAGACGTGCGACGAACCAGGCCTGGGGGGGGGGGGCTGGCTGGGTGGCGTGCGTCTGGGCGTGACCCAGGCGCAGCCCCCGTGCCCAGCCCCCTCGCACGGCACTCCCGAGGGGAGGCGTTACGATGAGGCTAGACACTGAGCTCTGGGTTCCCTGAGGTTAATGCGGCCCGGGGGCCACCCTCAGTTGTTTATCACCAGCGCGGAGCATAGCGCTTCCGTATGTGTACGGGCATAGCCGCTCCTCGGCAGTGTCGTCAGCCAGCGCGGAGCATGGTGCTTCCACTGGTACGTGGGAGGGGGCTCCCCTCCAGGAGGAGCCCCCGGGGCGTGTACAGCCCCGTCCTGACACGTGGCTGGCACGGTAGGGCCTGGCGAGGTGTATCTGGGCACCAGTGAGCCAGCGCGGGACTCACGGGGCCCTACCTCTAGGCGGGTTGCGCCTGGCACTAGGCCTTATCTTGTGATGTGTTCCTGCAAATTTGGTTAGATGCCGGCACTCTACGTCCTCGGGTCCCGGCCCTCGAGCTGGTCTCAGCCGTCGCTGGTATGCCAGGTCGCGATGCCGTGGACAAGGCCAGAGGGTGAGGGCTGGAGAGCCAGTAAGAGCCCTGAGTCGCGATGCTCAGGTACCCCCCCCTTTAACGTGCAAGTGGTCGGCATGGGGAACAAGAGGTGTCGTGGACCGACATCAAATAATCAAGCATGGTGGGTCAAATGCATAGCCGGAAATAAACGCGAAAGGGCATACATGCCGCTGGGTCTGGCCCGAGCGACTTGGGGATGATGCAGCCCGAGGGGCCCCCCAACAAAGTAAGCTAACAACATGAAATAAAAGGGATACATGCCGCAGGGACGGACCCACGTGGCCTGGAAATAATGCAGCCCTGGGGGGCACTCCCAGCTGGAAATGAAACTTGAAAGATGTCACCTGATGATGTTGAGGACGAGGCAGCGTTGGTGTAGCAGACTCGGTGGACTGCGGAAGCCGATCCTCACGAGCCCCCAGGCCCAGGGGCCTCGGGAGGCTTCGGAGGCGCTGGTGGCTCCTCGCGGACCATCTCCATCTCCGCCAGGGCTGCGGAACGCCTGGCCTCTTGAGCCTCCATGATGCCCCTCATGAGGCGCCGGTACGTGGCAGCCGCGCCCGGCAAGCCATAAGGCATGCGAACGTAGCTATGGGGTGGACCTACGCAGCGCCCCACTCGCGAGGGCCAGAGGTGCTCCAGAGAGGC
>NW_021176172.1:0-1024 GCF_002162155.2 Triticum dicoccoides
CAAGATGATCATCCGTATGACATGGTAGATACAGAAACTGCTTCTTTTATTCCATCGTCATACACACCATACAGGGTTTAGTACAAGACCAAACAAAGTACTATTACGGTGAAAAGAGGATTACATCTCATCGGAGGCATCCCAAGCTCCTATACATTATTTTTCTACACCTCCGGAAAGAGTACAAACTAGGTCATATCCCACGAGTCACGCGGGACGATAGACGACACAGCTAGTGCGAACTAGTGATACTACCACTAACTCAGACCGATCCGTAGTAGTCCTCGTAGAAGTCACCTCCATAGCCTGGAAGCTCAACATGATCATCCGGAAACAGACGATCTCGCGGAGCTTGTGGACCATAGGGGCTAGGATGAGGCCTTGGACCAACAGACGGTGGCCTGCGGGGACCGCGAGGTGGGGTGATGCCTCCTACATCACGCCAACCCCTCACGTCTGGCAGAGCAGATCTCACAGGATAGAGATCGCGCATATCTGAATTTCTAGCTTGCACCGCCGGTGCAAACCGAGTCAAAGTAGCCCAGTGGTCTGCACGGGTATTGAAGAGCTCTAACCTCAAGGCCCGATTTTCACGGTCCTTATCCTCGAGCATCTCAGCAGTGGTGCGAGTCCGTGAATCCTCCTGGGTGGGGTCAGCATAGATAGCCTGGAGATACCCTTGTGCTCCCGGAAGTGATCCTGGCATATACCGGAAATCAGAGTCCCGAAATAGCCCAGATCTGACTCGCATAATGGTCATCATAGAGTAGGCGGCGTCCTGCACAGCCATCTCAATAGTAACCCCGAGTCCATAGGAGCAGTGAAGGGGCTCGGTGGATCCAGGATAAGATGGAAATATCCTGACAGTGCAGAGATACTGGCTTTGATTGAAGTCCCGAAATTGCTCCTCGACCGTGTACTCAGGATACCAACGGTATCCAGCCTCAGTCATTACCCTGACCAACTTGGCGGTATGGCCGGGTACATCTAGGCATCGAGTCAGGCGAACCACTTGATTGAGGTC
>NW_021176173.1:0-824 GCF_002162155.2 Triticum dicoccoides
CTTCCCCCCTGTTCGCCTCTCCCTCTCGCTCACCGAATGCGCCCGCCGCCACCGACGAGCACCACCGCAGCCACCGTCTCCCCCTCGACCCCTCGCTGTGCTTGCGAGCTCCGCCTCGACCCCCTCCTTCCTCCCCACCGACCCACGGCCCTCCGGAAGCCCCGCAACGCCGCCACCATCGCCGTTCCGTCGCCGGCCACCGAAGCTCGCCGCCGTTCGATTCGCCGCCGACAGGACATCCCCGAGCCCACTGACCAACCCTACGGAACCGCGGTGAGCTCCTCTGCCGTTCGCCCCTTTTTCCCGTCGCTCCGCACGCTCCCTAGCGCTAGCACTGCCGTGCCCGAAGCTCGCCGCCGCCGCGCCTCATCGCCGGCGTGGCTAGAGCCACCACAGCTCGAATCCGAGCACACCGCTGTGCTCAGAGAACTCCCAGGAGCCCGTAGCGCCCACCAGCCCCTCCTCCCATGCACCATAGCGCCATCTCCGCTGTTGCCCGAGCTCCGGCCGCCGCCGCGAGCTCGACTCCGGCGAGTACAGCGCACCCCGTCCGCTCCTTCCTGCTCCGTTGGATGCGGAAGAGCACGGGCTACGCCCCGGTGGTCTCCGCGAGTCCAGCCGCCGCCTGTAGCTCAAGTCCGGCGAGCTCCCGCCGCAGTTTTGGTCGTCGCCGGCCGAACTCCGGCGAAGTCGACGTGGCTTAGTTAATTAGTCACTAACCCCCCACCTACTGACGCTGACAAGTGGGCCCCAGGGCTTAGTCAAAGCTAACCAGCCCGGGTCAACGCGGGATTAGTCCCTGTGTCACTGACGTGTGGACCCCA
>NW_021176174.1:0-4157 GCF_002162155.2 Triticum dicoccoides
TCTCTGTCTCAAATTTGCTTCGCATCAAAGCACATATTTGCTTGACGTCTTTCTTTTTCTAAAACATTATAAAGTTGTTGGACTTTGTTGGTGTTTCTGAAACGGTATAAGACCCTACTTAATTTTTTATAGAAAATGTTGAGTGTGTATTCAAAAAATTTCAATGCTTCTAAAAAGATGTTAAATGTATTTTAAAATACTCACCGTATATAAAAATATTCATCGTATGTTAAAAACATTTCACCATCTATTTTTAAAATGTTCATACAATATTAAAAACAGTTCATAATACATGAGTTGCACAGACTGTTTACAGAAAAGGAATGACTTCACCTTGAATACGGGTCTAAGTAAGCATCTGAGATAACATCTAATTAAGGCCGCCATGGTACGTAGCAAGAAGCGAGCCACTAGCCATACATCCGAACAAGACAGACACACAAGGCATGGATGGCAGCAATGAGGACGGCAAGAAGGCAAGCGCAGCTGATGTGCAGCCATGCCTGGTCAATTAACAAAACAGGGGCAGAGGTTATGATGGCGGCAAGGCCATCTCCCTCTCCCTCTCCCTCCCCCTCTCCCTCTCCCTCTCTCCCTCTCCCTCTCCCCCTCTCCCTCCCTCTCTCTCTCTCAAATTTGCTTCGCATCAAAGCACATATTTGCTTGACGTCTTTCTTTTTCTAAAACATTATAAAGTTGTTGGACTTTGTTGGTGTTTCTGAAACGGTATAAGACCCTACTTAATTTTTTACAGAAAATGTTGAGTGTGTATTCACAAAATTTCAATGCATCTAAAAAGATGCTAAATGTATTTTAAAAATATTCACCATATACAAGAATATTCATCGTATGTTAAAAACATTTCACCTTCTATTTTTAAAATGTTCATACAATATTAAAAACAGTTCATAAAAGATGAGTCGCACAGACTGTTTACAGAAAAGGAATGACTTCACCTTGAATACGGGTCTTAGAAAGCATCTGAGATAACATCTAATTAATGCCGCCATGGTACATAGCAAGAAGCGAGCTACTAGCCATACATCCGAACAAGACAGACATACAAGGCATGGATGGCAGCAATGAGGACGGCAAGAAGGCAAGCACAGCTGATGTGCAGCCATGCCTGGTCAATTAACAAAACAGGGGCAGAGGTTAAGAGGGCGGCAAGGCCATCTCCCTCTCCCTCTCCCTCCCGCTCTCCCTCTCCCTCTCCCTCTCCCTCTCTCCCTCTCCCTCTCTCCCTCCTCCTCCTCTCTCTCTCTCTCTCTCTCTCTCTCTCTCTCTCTCTCTCTCTCGCAAATTTGCTTCGCATCAAAGCACATATTTGCTTGACGTCTTTCTTTTTCTAAAACATTATAAAGTTGTTGGACTTTGTTGGTGTTTCTGAAACGGTATAAGACCCTACTTAATTTCTTATAGAAAATGTTGAGTGTGTATTCAAAAAATTTCAATGCTTCTAAAAAGATGTTAAATGTATTTTAAAAATATTCACCGTATATAAAAATATTCATCGTATGTTAAAAACATTCCACCATCTATTTTTAAAATGTTCATACAATATTAAAAAGAGTTCATAAAACATGAGTTGCACAGACTGTTTATAGAAAAGGAATGACTTCACCTTGAATACGGGTCTAAGAAAGCATCTGAGATAACATCTAATTAAGGCCGCCATGGTACGTAGCAAGAAGCGAGCTACTAGCCATACATCCGAACAAGACAGACACACAAGGCATGGATGGCAGCAATGAGGACGGCAAGAAGGCAAGCGCAGCTGATGTGCAGCCATGCCTGGTCAATTAACAAAATAGGGGCAGAGGTTAAGATGGCGGCAAGGCCATCTCCCTCTCCCTCTCCCTCCCCCTCTCCCTCTCCCACTCTCCCTCTCCCTCTCTCCCTCTCCCTCCCTCCCTCTCTCTCTCTCTCTCTCTCTCTCTCTCTCAAATTTGCTTCGCATCAAAGCACATATTTGCTTGACGTCTTTCTTTTTATAAATCATTATAAATTTGTTGGACTTTGTTGGTGTTTCTGAAACGATATAAGACCCTACTTAATTTTTTATAGAAAATGTTGAGTGTTTATTCAAAAAATTTCAATGCATCTAAAAAGATGTTAAATGTATTTTTAAAATATTCACCGTATATAAAAATATTCATCGTATGTTTAAAAACATTTCACCATCTATTTTTAAAATCTTCATCATATATTAAAAACAGTTCATAATACATGAGTCGCACAGACTGTTTACCGAAAAGGAATGACTTCACCTTGAATACGGGTCTAAGAAAGCATCTGAGATAACATCTAATTAAGGCCGCCATGGTACGTAGCAAGAAGCGAGCTACTAGCCATACATCCGAACAAGAAAGACACACAAGGCATGGATGGCAGCAATGAGGACAGCAAGAAGGCAAGCACAACTGATGTGCAGCCATGCCTGGCCAATTAACAAAACAGGTGCAGAGGTTAAGATGGCGGCAAGGCCATCTCCCTCTCCCTGTCCCTCCCCCTCTCCCTCTCCCTCTCCCTCTCTCCCTCTCCCTCTCTCCCTCCCTCCCTCTCTCTCTCTCTCTCTCTCTCTCTCTCTCTCTCTCTCTCTCAAATTTGCTTCGCATCAAAGCACATATTTGCTTGACGTCTTTCTTTTTCTAAATTATTATAAAGTTGTTGGACTTTGTTGGTGTTTCTGAAATGGTATAAGACCCTACTTAATTTTTTATAGAAAATGTTTTGTGTGTATTCAAAAAATTTCAATGCATCTAAAAAGATGTTATATGTTATTTAAAAATATTCACCGTACATAAAAATATTCATCGTATGTTAAAAACATTTCAATATCTATTTTTAAAATGTTCATACAATATTATAAAGAGTTCATAAAACATGAGTCGGACAAACTGTTTACAGAAAAGGAATGATTTCACCTTGAATACGGGTCTAAGAAAGCATCTGAGATAACATCTAATTAAGGCCGCCATGGTACGTAGCAAGAAGCGAGCTACTAGCCATACATCCGAACAAGACAGACACACAAGGCATGGATGGCAGCAATAAGTACGGGAAGAAGGCAAGCACAGCTGATGTGCAGCCATGCCTGGTCAATTAACAAAACAGGGGCAGAGGTTAAGATGGCGGCAAGGCCATCTCCATCTCCCTCTCCCTCCCCCTCTCCCTCTCCCTCTCTCCCTCTCCCTCTCTCCCTCTCCCTCCCTCCCTCCCTCTCTCTCTCTCTCTAAAATTTGCGTCGCATCAAAGCACATATTTGCTTGACGTCTTTCTTTTTCTAAAACATTATAAAATTGTTGGACTTTGTTGGTGTTTCTGAAACGGTATAAGACCCTACTTAATTTTTTATAGAAAATGTTGAGTGTCTATTCAAAAAATTTCAATGCTTCTAAAAAGATGTTAAATGTATTTTAAAAATATTCACCGTATATAAAAATATTCATCGTATGTTAAAAACATTTCACCATCTATTTTTAAAATGTTCATACAATATTAAAAATAGTTCATAATACATGAGTCGCACAGACTGTTTACAGAAAAGGAATGACTTCACCTTGAATACGGGTCTAAGAAAGCATCTGAGATAACATCTAATTAATGCCGCCATGGTACGTAGCAAGAAGCGAGCTATTAGCCATACATCCGAACAAGACAGACACACAAGGCATGGATGGTAGCAATGAGGACGGCAAGAAGGCAAGCACAGCTGATGTGCAGCCATGCCTGGTCAATTAACAAAACAGGGGCAGAGGTTAAGATGGCGGCAAGGCCATCTCCCTCTCCCTCTCCCTCCCACTCTCCCTCTTCCTCTCTCCCTCTCCCTCTCTCCCTCTCCCTCCCTCTATCTCTCTCTCTCTCAAATTTGCTTCGCATCAAAGCACATATTTGCTTGACGTCTTTCTTTTTATAAAACATTATAAAGTTGTTGTACTTTGTTGGTGTTTCTGAAACGATATAAGACCCTACTTAATTTTTTATAGAACATGTTGAGTGTGTATTCAAAAAATTTCAATGCATCTAAAAAGATGTTAAATGTATTTTAAAAATATTCACCATATATAAAAAAATTCAACGTATGTTTAATAACACTTCACCATCTATTTTTAAAATGTTCATCATATATTAAAAACAGTTCATAATACATGAGT
>NW_021176175.1:0-1145 GCF_002162155.2 Triticum dicoccoides
AGCCCGGTTCACCGGAGTCCTGCTAGCCCAGTGCTACAGCCTGGATTCACTCGCTGATGACCGACACGTTCGATGCTGGGTCATGGATGCCTGTCCCTGTAAGTTTGTGCCGCTTTGGGTTTACGACTAGCCATGTCAGCCCGGGCTCCTTATCATATGGATGCTAGCGACACTGTCATATACGTGTGCCAAAAGGCGCAAACGGTCCCGGGCAAAGGTAAGGCGACACCCGTGGGAATACCGTGCGTGAGGCCGCAAAGTGATATGAGGTGTTACATGCTAGATCGATGTGGCATCGAGTCGGGGTCCTGACAGCGTTGGTATCAGAGCTTGACTGCCTGTAGGATTACCAAGCCAAACTGGTCGAAGTTGAGTCTAGAAATTCTTTAGTTATATAAGGGAATTGATTGTGGGATGGAACGTAAGGCTCTTTTTACTCCTTATACCTCATGCCCTTCTGATCTGAGTTATCTTATCTTTCCTGCGGGGATTAAGAACTAGGCTATCTCTTCTTTCTATTAGGATCACGTGTTACTAATCAGTAGACTTATAAGATTGTTGGATTTAAGTCTCAGTTCAGTTCCTACTACTTCCGTATGTTAATTGTTGATCTCGGAACCTTGATATTGTGCTTCTGAGTGGTTATGCCACCATTTTTGGTGATTGTCTCAAATCTTTTTGAGCAATTATAGTCGTTATGCTGTCCGAGTCATCCCAGGTTTCTAAATAGTCCGATGCATTTGCAAATCCCTTCCTTCTGTTTCCGATGTTCCCATGGGCCAGATTAACCACACTAATCGGTGTGTTGAGGTAATTATTGCCTCGACATATATGTTGGAATTATTATTATGACCCTAAGTGCTTAGGGGATCATCTAGTGGTCTAGCCATGATTTGTGTCCTAGTGTGAAGATTCTGGCCTTTATTCTCGGAAGCATCCCGTGATGCTACTTAGTAGTAGGTATTCTACTCCTGGGTTCTGAACCCGAGATTCACTCTACCTACTTCATGTTGATAGTAATTGCTAGTGCCTTTAGGATATTAGTAACCTTTGCGATAGTCCTCGAGGTCCGTGGTATTTCCTTCTTCCAAATACTATGAACCGTTTATGGCAGATGTTCCTCGCTGATCGAAAGATCACAATCA
>NW_021176176.1:0-1731 GCF_002162155.2 Triticum dicoccoides
GACTATGGTAGTAAGCTCCAAAATATGAGCTGGTTCTGCTACACACATGTGAACACGATGTCCCAGACAAGCGTGACCACATAGTAGTCTTATAATAAAACACTACCGAGTTCGGGTGGGGGAACCCTCATCGAGGATATCGAAGTCTTTACGCAAGTCCATGGATTAGATCCCAAGCATACACTTCTCTTCCTTGAACAAGTCAATCAGTGGCTTGGTGTGCTAGGAACACATATAGAATGGAGGCAGCCAACCTACCAAACCATAGAGTACTTCGCACATGTGCATGACCAACTTGGGACGATTCCAGAGGAAGAAAAACAATCCTTCTCGGATCCATGACGGCAACTTACCTCAAGTGCACGTGAATTAGAGAAAGTCGCTCCTTTCATCCAAACATATGCTTCATGAACGGTACATGAACATAATGCTTATACAAGTTTCCAACACTAGCCTGATGTTCATCACGAATAATGGAGGAGATAAAATGTTGCTGATGGACTCAAGAACAACTCATCAGAATTTCCATATCACTAGAATTCCGCCATTATGTGAACAAGGTGATAGTATTGGTCAGACCAAAAGATGTAATGGTGTATGCTCGAGGGATCAACCACAAGTAAGACAACATTACGAACATTGTTGGTGCTGATTTTGATTTGATGATAGCCTACACTCAAATCAAAGTTTTGATAAGATAATAGGTCCGACAAGTGATCACAGGGACCAATCGATGAAGATATCATCTTTCTTCAACATACATACAAGATATCCCTTAACATGAACTAAGTCGGACAAGCTTTTATCTTCCAGCTCTCCAAGTTGATGTATAGCTTAACCAACTAGCTCAGGGGTATCCAGCACGGATTCTTGGAGAAAGGGTGGTTTACAGGATACGACCTGGTGATACTTCCAAGTTGATGTTACTAAGCTCGGGAGCAATCTTGCTTTTTAGGGCAAGATGATATGATCAAAAGAGTGAGGGATTGGCACAACCTTAACTCATTGATCGAAGAGTGCACCAGATATATGGACTAGGTGGCACGATCAATGTTAGAATGGTGATTTGACCAACACGCTAAGAATGAAATTATTGTCCTTTAACTACCAAGCAACAAAGTTGCTAGGGGTATAGATTTCACACATCATGCTTCACTTGTCGGCATTCCGGTTGCGACAACACAGAACCGAGGAATGAATAATGATGGCGAGAAGTATCACTACGTCAAGAATTCATAAGAGAGGGTGCAGTTCTGATGACATTCCTGACATAAAGTGGGTAATACTTCAGGGTAGAACAGAGCAGAAGCTGGATTAGCAATTTGATCTACGGGGTACAACTGCTTTGACCCAATCCTGGAGTTGGACAAGGTACTTGAGTTTGTTTCTCCTAGCCATTCCGGAATAGAGTGGCTTGGGGGACCACACGAAAAATAGGCATCGATGAACTCGAGTGCATGACTACTCCTGACTATCATTAGATAGACGAGGGTCAGAAGACAACTAAAGAGGAACAACTCAAGGAACATATAACTTTCTGAGTTGTGGATGCATAGATTAGTATGTCGAACCAAGTTCCACATTTCTTCCAGATAACCCATGCAGAAAGGTTGAGCTGGCAGAGTCACAATATAAAATGGAGAACTCATCGAGAGCACTCCTGTTGTGATCTTTTGATCCAACAAACTTCTGCCATAAGTGGTTCATAGTATTTGGAAGAAGGAAATACCA
>NW_021176177.1:0-2789 GCF_002162155.2 Triticum dicoccoides
TGGTATTTCCTTCTTCCAAATACTATGAACCACTTATGGCAGAAGTTTGTTGGATCAAAAGATCACAACAGGAGTGCTCTCGATGAGTTCTCCATTTTATATTGTGACTCTGCCAGCTCAACCTTTCTGCATGGGTTATCTGGAAGAAATGTGGAACTTGGTTCGACATACTAATCTATGCATCCACAACTCAGAAAGTTATATGTTCCTTGAGTTGTTCCTCTTTAGTTGTCTTCTGACCCTCGTCTATCTAATGATAGTCAGGAGTAGTCATGCACTCGAGTTCATCGATGCCTATTTTTCGTGTGGTCCCCCAAGCCACTCTATTCCGGAATGGCTAGGAGAAACAAACTCAAGTACCTTGTCCAACTCCAGGATTGGGTCAAAGCAGTTGTACCCCGTAGATCAAATTGCTAATCCAGCTTCTGCTCTGTTCTACCCTGAAGTATTACCCACTTTATGTCAGGAATGTCATCAGAACTGCACCCTCTCTTATGAATTCTTGACGTAGTGATACTTCTCGCCATCATTATTCATTCCTCGGTTCTGTGTTGTCGCAACCGGAATGCCGACAAGTGAAGCATGATGTGTGAAATCTATACCCCTAGCAACTTTGTTGCTTGGTAGTTAAAGGACAATAATTTCATTCTTAGCGTGTTGGTCAAATCACCATTCTAACATTGATCGTGCCACCTAGTCCATATATCTGGTGCACTCTTCGATCAATGAGTTAAGGTTGTGCCAATCCCTCACTCTTTTGATCATATCATCTTGCCCTAAAAAGCAAGATTGCTCCCGAGCTTAGTAACATCAACTTGGAAGTATCACCAGGTCGTATCCTGTAAACCACCCTTTCTCCAAGAATCCGTGCTGGATACCCCTGAGCTAGTTGGTTAAGCTATACATCAACTTGGAGAGCTGGAAGATAAAAGCTTGTCCGACTTAGTTCATGTTAAGGGATATCTTGTATGTATGTTGAAGAAAGATGATATCTTCATCGATTGGTCCCTGTGATCACTTGTCGGACCTATTATCTTATCAAAACTTTGATTTGAGTGTAGGCTATCATCAAATCAAAATCAGCACCAACAATGTTCGTAATGTTGTCTTACTTGTGGTTGATCCCTCGAGCATACACCATTACATCTTTTGGTCTGACCAATACTATCACCTTGTTCACATAATGGCGGAATTCTAGTGATATGGAAATTCTGATGAGTTGTTCTTGAGTCCATCAGCAACATTTTATCTCCTCCATTATTCATGATGAACATCAGGCTAGTGTTGGAAACTTGTATAAGCATTATCTTCATGTACCGTTCATGAAGCATATGTTTGGATGAAAGGAGCGACTTTCTCTAATTCACGTGCACTTGAGGTAAGTTGCCGTCATGGATCCGAGAAGGATTGTTTTTCTTCCTCTGGAATCGTCCCAAGTTGGTCATGCACATGTGCGAAGTACTCTATGGTTTGGTAGGTTGGCTGCCTCCATTCTATATGTGTTCCTAGCACACCAAGCCACTGATTGACTTGTTCAAGGAAGAGAAGTGTATGCTTGGGATCTAATCCATGGACTTGCGTAAAGACTTCGATATCCTCGATGAGGGTTCCCCCACCCGAACTCGGTAGTGTTTTATTATAAGACTACTATGTGGTCACGCTTGTCTGGGACATCGTGTTCACATGTGTGTAGCAGAACCAGCTCATATTTTGGAGCTTACTACCATAGTCTATTCCTCGGGAATCTTGCAACGTCATCTCGTCGATTTGTGTTGCAAACTTTCATTTTTATTTCCAGACTCGATGAGTCTGGATTATTCTGACACAAACCAAATCTCAATCTCAGGCAAATATCATGGTTGAACATTTCCCAAGAACAATAATAGTGGTCTCTCTGTAACCCGGTAAATTGGATGCCGTGGCCAACACACCTAACCGGAAGACCTACTATTGTAGTATCTTGATTGAGAAAGTTGGCCACCTCCCCATAAGGATTTCATAGGATTTACTCCAACAATTTTTCCTTATGGATTCTTGAGCTCCCGAAGTCCAACCTTTTACTTGATGTTCTAGATCTCAAAGTTACACTAGCACATCAAGGAGAACATTAGAAGCGGAGTGCTAAATGTCTCTCGGTCGGTCATCCAGATTTTGTCCCCTTGGCCTCGCTAAGGTGAAATCTGAGAAAGTGTTATCCTCATTTGCATCTGCATCGTCCATGACCATTCATCATGGTTGTATGTTGTGTTGCCAGGATCCTTGACACGGATATTGGTAAAACCTTGATGAATATGGAAATGCTCTAGTTCTTGAGAGCACGCGCAAGTGCTAGGTTTTATCGGCGGCATTAATTGCATAGTGCTCTCAATTTCCTCGGTTATGTTATAACCCTTTCAAACAGTGGATTCACTCCCGTCTGTTGAGTCTTTCCCCAGTTACTAGAATCATTCCCATCATTTGCATTTTGTTCCCAGCTTGCACCGCCCTCATGCCACCCTACTCTGGATTACCCTTCTCAGTAATTACTGATCAGGATCATTTCCAAGTGGTCCTACCATGGGTCCCATCCATTTCCAATGATAAGCAAAATCATTCATTGTGTTTTCTTCAACAAGGTAATCCACATCATCCATACTAGTCCGGGTATATAACTCATCCGGACTCCTTCAACTGATCGATTATGATTTGCCTTTAGCTGGTATAAAGAGCTTCAATGATCTTTGAATCAAAGGTAATTCTTTTTGCCACTTAAGGGATGATTCTACGAGCCACTTCCTCTAAGATGTCTC
>NW_021176178.1:0-984 GCF_002162155.2 Triticum dicoccoides
AAGAATTCGAAGATTTTGAAAAATCAGCTGCTGATCAATATTTAATTCCAGAAAATTATGTTATTTTAAAAAAGTTATATGAAAATATAAAAAAAATATCTATTTGGAAGAATGAAACATTATCTACAATGATCAAGAATAAATCTGTTAAACTTAAAACTCAATTAAGAAAAATAAGCATGCTATTACGCGTTGTATTAACAGGCAATATGTATTCACCCAATATAAGTTCTATAATTTTTTTAATTGGGAAAGAAAAAACTTTATTAAGATTAAAAAGAGCAATGGTCTTTATTGAAAATAATATTAATGATATAAATCATTTAGAAAAAAAATAATAAATTATTTTTATTTAAAATCTATTAATTATAAAAAATTTGACACATCTTCGTTTTAATAAGATTATGTTTAAGTTTTTATTTTTTAACATTTTTATTTTTTATAATTATATCTTATTCAATTTTTATCATTATTGATTTTAATAGAAAAATAAATTGACAGAATTAATGTGTTTTTATATTGTAATATTTTCGGGGCTATAGTTCAGAGGCAGAGCGTTTGCATGGCATGCAAGATGTCGGCGGTTCGATTCCGCCTAGCTCCAAAAAAAATGATTATACATTTTTTAAAAATTGTATTTTTTTTCAACTTTGTTGTATTTTTTTATCTTAGTTTAAGCTCATTAAAAAGTTTGATAAAAAAATAAAATAATATATTTATTAATTTTTCGTATTTTTAATATCAAAAAATTATACATTCAAAATTCTGTGCTAAATAAAGTACAAAATTTAGCACAGTATTTTAAGTTAAACTTGTTGATTCATTATCTCTTTATAAGCTGAAATAATTCTATTTCTTACTTGAATAGCTAATTCCATAGAAATAGAAGATTTTTGTAAATTTACCATTATATCATTTAAAGACATATCGGAATGATTTGATTGGAATTTTTCAATATTTTTTTTTGAATTATTTTGAATATTG
>NW_021176179.1:0-1878 GCF_002162155.2 Triticum dicoccoides
CGTTTTTTAAATCAAAAGAAGCTCTTGGATTTAACAATGCTGGCTCCGACGATGGAAAGAAACTTGTGATGGCGTGTCATCAGCCTGTTCGTGAGGAAGGAGACGAATGCCCCCGATGGACCTCAACGTATTTTCTTTATTTTTGTAGGGTGTAATACTGGTTGATCAATAGATCTCGTAATTTTTTTCTGGCACACTACGATCTGTAAAGATAAGGATTGGACGTGGACCAGCTGACAGAATTGTGGGATTGCTAACCACGGCTTGCCACAGTTGGCTTATTATTCAGTAGAGTTTCCTTCTCTTCATTATTTGATGCTGCTGTGAGTCCCGTAGCGTAGCACTACCTTTCACACCGCCCGTCGTGGACGGAGCACACACACATACAAATCGACCGATGGGCCTGGATGAGAAGAGCGTGGCCATCGTGGGCGCCGGCGTGAGCGGCCTGGCGGCGTGCAAGCACCTGCTGGAGCGCGGCTGCCGGCCGGTGGTCTTTGATGCGGGCGACGCCGTCGGGGGCGTGTGGCCGAACGCCATGGAGGGGACCAGGCTCCAGGCGCCACGGCACATGTATCGTTACTCCGACTTCCCCTGGCCGGACTCCGTGACGGAGATGTTCCCCAACCAGCGCCAGGTCGCCGACTACCTCCACGCCTACGCGCGCCGCTTCGGCGTGCTCGACTGCGTCAGGCTCGGCCACCGCGTGACCAGCATGGAGTACGTCGGCGTGGCAGAGGAGGAGGTGGTGGCGTGGGAGGAGTGGGCCGGCTGCGGCCAGGCGTTCGGCTCCGGCGACAGGGAGTGGCGCCTCACGGTGGCCGATGACGAAGGTCACATAGAGGTATCGACATGATATGCTACTACTGCGCAAACGTTTTTCCATATAGGATTAGGATGATGATATTCAAGTAGATATAAACTTGGTACAATTTGGTTTGTTCGTGGTCATGGTCTTCAAGATCTTCTGACCATAAAATCCAATCTTGCTGAGCCTTCTTGATTCGAGCTTGCTCTCATAATCACATAGCAATGGGAGTCGAGTGTTGAGGGAAGAAATGTCATGTATGGAGTTCTCAATTCTTTATAGATAAGCATGCACCCACGCAACCACCACCTAACCATCCATCATGTAAATGGCAGTAGTCCTAATCTCTCGAGAGTCAATATGGCGACTATATATATTGGTTTGGATGGCGACCTATACTTTCTTTTTGAAAGGATGGCGACCTATTGTTACGCTCCTCACACCTACCACACCGTTGTGTGTGTGTGGTGTGCGTGCCTGAGGACAACAGAAAAGAACGTGTTGAATGTCATCAATCCCGGTCTTGCAAACTGGACATTGCAGAAGGACTGGAATGTGTCTTGCGGCTAAGATTCCCATGCATGGTAGTACACCCCGGAGCACCTTCCATCCAAAGTGTTTTATTTTCCTTGGAGTATATAGTTATCAAAGTTGTTTCCATATGGAGTTTAACTGAACGCTACCCTGTCCGACCTGGCTATTTGGCTCCCAAACTGATGGTTAAACTCTGCGTGGTACGCCGACTGAACTGAGAAGGTTCCTGACCTTGTATACTACCACGCCACAAGATCTTCCATGGCCTCCGTCCGGAGAGGAATTTGAATTATTCTAGCGACACCAACCTGTGAAAAGACAGACCTAATAAGTTCCAGATCCCATTGTCATGTGTGAGGGTCTATAATTTCCTCCACTAGGTGTTATAACATTGTCCTTGCTCTAGGTGTTCTTTTTTGAACACAGTATAGACGCAAGCACTCATACATATACGCATACACTCACCCCTATGAATGCACACACACACACCCTATCCCTATGAGCATCTTCGAGAGACTTTGCCGGCACATCATTTT
>NW_021176180.1:0-1014 GCF_002162155.2 Triticum dicoccoides
AAAATAGCAACAGTAAGTATTTTGTTGTAAGTAAAAATAAAATAAAATAAATAAAGCAAAAAAGAAAATAAAAAATGAAAAAAAATTAAAAAAATGAGGGATGAAAATTGATTATGTAAGTAGAAACCAAATAAAATAAAATAAACTTTAATAAAACATATAAGTAGAAACAAAATAAAATAAAAAAAATAAACTTTGATAACATAAGTTAAATTTATGGACCTAAAATTAACAAAGTATTTTCTGTTCAAAACATTATAAGCAAAAAGAATTTTCCTGAAATAAATAAAATAGCAACAGTAAGTATTTTGTTATAACTATAAACAAAATAAAATAAATAAAGCAAAAAAGAAAATAAAAAAACCGGGAAAAAATTTAAAAAATACCACCTACTAGGCCACCACGGCTTGAATACAACTAGAAACCCATCGATGGGCCAGGATTCAGGCCCGCAGAAGGCCCAGCAGGCCCACAGGCATACCAGTGCAAGATTAGGCCCAGAGGCCTGCGATTGAGAGGAGCTCAACGGAGCTGGCGGGGCAGGGCTTATAAATCGGTCGTGCCGCTCCTCGGCTAGCGAGGTGGGACTAAACATCCCACCGCACCGCGGCTTTGGCAGCAGGACATTGGTCCCGGTTCGTGGCACCAACCGGGACCAATGCACACCTTTGGTACCGGTTTGTGGCACCAACCGGTACCAATGCCCACCCTTTACTCCCGGTTGGTGCCACCAACCGGGACCAAAGCCCTCTGCTTCCCGCCCTTTGGGCTGCTG
Organism: Triticum dicoccoides; assembly: GCF_002162155.2. NCBI lineage: Eukaryota > Viridiplantae > Streptophyta > Magnoliopsida > Poales > Poaceae > Triticum > Triticum dicoccoides. The sequence goes on from NW_021176180.1 coordinate 776, forward strand.
AAAAGAGGCCTTTGGTCTCGGTTGGTGCCACCAACTGGGACTAAAGGGGGCATTGGTCCCGGTAGGTGCGACGAACCGGGACCAAAGCCTTTGCTATATAAGCCAGCACTTAGGAAATTTTCAGATTTCCATCGCCAGTTTCCCCCCGCCCGACTACGCCGCGAGCTCATCCACGCCGCCAAGCTGCCCCGCCGCCGTCGCCATCGCCCGTGTCCCCGAGCCCACGCCGTCGCCATCGC
>NW_021176180.1:1024-1590 GCF_002162155.2 Triticum dicoccoides
GTCGCCATCGCCCGTGTCCCCGAGCCCACACCATCGCCCGTCGCTGTCACCCTTCCCCCCGCCGCCGTTGCCGTCGCCTCCGCCGCGCGCCCACGAGCCATCGCCCGTCACCGTTGCTGTCGCCCTCCGCCCCCCGCCGCCATCGCCGTCGCCCTCCGCCACCCACTCTGTCGCCCTTCGCCGCCCACGCCATCGCCCTTTGTCGCCCGATGTGAGCCACCACCGCACCACGGCTCTGTTCATTTTTTATATATAATTTGTATTATTTTTTTGTTCATTGCATTTTTTTCATATATATAATGTATATATATGTATGTGGTAGCTATATGATGAATGGATGTGGCTATGTATGTATGAATATAATTTTCATAGCATTTTTTTGTTTATATATGTTTTTTTTCATGTATGTATTAATTTTCTATTTAAGTTATTACTAGATATCGATTTTAGGTTAGTGCTTAGTAGTTGAACTAGTTGATTTAATAGAACTACTTTATTAAATTTTACTATATATAGAAGTAGTTTATTTTGTAAGAACTACTTTATTTTATTTATTTATAGTAAGT
>NW_021176181.1:0-4442 GCF_002162155.2 Triticum dicoccoides
TGGCTAACTTTTAACTAAACAAATCCCAAGGAAAAGCTACTAGATGGATCTACTTATATAGGAGCAAGGGGTGGCGGCCAAGGAGGTGGGAGGACATCCCAAGGCAGCCTAAAACTAAATCTAGGTCGTACAAGGCCAATGGGCCCAAGTGGAGGTGATGTAACACCTTTGGACTTGTAGTTTGACTCGGATTCTGCTGCAGCATCAGATTGTTTCGTCCACAACTCAACGCTCCGGACGAATTTGAAGGTGATTCCAATTGGGTTGGAAAGTGCACGAAATCTAGTTTCCAACAAAAAAAGAATCACCCAATTCGGAGTCCGTATGAAAAACTTGTGTGCGTTTTGAGTCAGGTATGTCTGTGCAGTCCGAATCTGAATCCAAAACGTGAGAGACTTGGACTCTATCTTCTCTTGGGCCAAAAGTGACGTGAGAAAACTTTTTGGACAGCAAATAAACATCTCTTTCTTCCTTATCTTCATATGTGGATTGTACAAATGTCCCATTCACCTGCAATTAGACAAGACACAAAAGTGTGTGAAGTATTTTTGTTCTGGATAACATAAATAGATTATTGAATAGTTTGCACTAGAAATCACCTGACAAATATGCATATATGCAATATTTTTGGTCATATCCAAGGTAGTCATGTCCTCATCACAACTTATGACCAGAACTCGAAACTCTAAAAGACTAGACTCTAAGACCAGCAACTAGACACGATGATGCAACCGCAAATTCAACAAAGCAAAACCCTAAAAAGATTATGCAAAGGCTCAGATTGGTTCGGATATGATGAACTAACCCTAATTTTTTTTGTGGCTTTTTCGTGGACTGTAGGTATGAAGAACAGACTCGATCTAAACTACGAAAAACTGTAAAATCTCACTGAGCAACCTGGAAATCTGATACCACTTGATAGAGGCCAAGGTGTCCCGTCTTTCGATGAGATGATGGATATCGCTTTGGTGGCAGTCGACTTTGACGATCCGACTACGAACGTGCGAGGACGTCGCGCCTTAGCAATCGCTAAACCAACTCCGAGAGGTTATTGACCACGCCGGAGCACGATCAACCTGACCACGAGGGTCTGTTTCCTGCGAGCAAACGAAGAACAAGCAAGAAACTGAGATTGCAATCTGGATATTGCGAATATAAGATGAAAGCTTTATTGATCAAGGTGGGGTTCTGTGACGCCTTTGTGTGGTCGTTGAACACAAACGAAGTACGCGAAGTTGCAGCTATGGCGAACTTTTAATCTAAACAAAACCCAAAGTCTAAACGATGCCCTAAGGGTTGTATATATGGAGGAAGAGGGGGGAATTTCGTGGCCCTTGGTGGAGGGGTCCGAAATCAACCCTATCTCTTGTTTCCCCACACATACGGACTCTAAAAATAGCCTATACTTATGTATTTCGAAATTACATGGGCCTGGCCCAATAATAAGGTGACACTGCACCTAAAATAGCCTCGGGACGAAATTTATGAAGTGGCATCTTGTATATTTCGTCCAAGGCTTCATGCACCCATTATGGTGGCTTCAAAGTCCTGAAATCATCACTTGTAACTCCGTTCTTGTTCCCCTTGCGCATGCCATCATCTCCATGCTTGTTCTTGCTCCAATGTTCATCCTTCTCCAAGCTAAGCCCTTCATTTGTAAGCAAAACAAATGTATCCAATTTAGGCAGCATCATATTCTCATGAACATTAGAATCATTACCAAGAAACGAAAGTACCTGGTAATTTAGTTGGCGTGCACGAGCTCTAGTAATTGGTCCAGTATGTATAGCAGCAGGGGCTGTGGGTGTAACAATTGTATTGATGTCCTCATCAGTTTCTAAAGTCCAAACAAGAGCATATAATTCTTTATATTAAGTAGAATAATTCAGACTAGGCCCACTCAATTTTTCAGAAAAGTATGCAACAGGTTTGCCATCTTGTAATAACACACCGCCTAATCCAATTCCACTAGCATCACATTCAAGCTCAAAAGTCTTATTAAAATCAGGAAGTTGGAGTAAAGGAGCATGTGTCAACTTATCTTTCAATACCGAGAAGGCTTCTTCCTGTGCGGTACCCCAAAGAAAAGGCACATCTTTCTTTGTAAGCTCATTGAGAGGTGCAGCAATGGTGCTGAAATCTCTCACAAAACGCCTATAGAATCCAGCGAGGCCAAGAAAACTCCTCACTTGTGTGACCGTTTTGGGTTGCGGCCAACTCTCAATAGCTTCAATCTTGGCTTTATCAACTTCAATTCCCTGTGGAGTAACAACATAGCCAAGAAAAGATACTCGGTCGGTGCAAAAGGTGCACTCCCCAAGGTTACCAAACAAACGTGCATCACGTAGAGCAATAAAAACAGCACATAAATGTTCCAAATGTTCTTCCAAAGATCTGCTATAAATCAATATGTCATCAAAGTAAACTACCAGAAATCGTCCAATGAAAGCACGTAAAACTTCGTTCATTAATCTCATGAAAGTACTAGGTGCATTAGTTAACCCAAAAGGCATGACTAACCACTCATATAATCCAAACTTAGTTTTGAATGCTGTTTTCCATTCATCTCCCAATTTCATACGAATTTGATGGTATCCACTACGCAAATCAACTTTGGAGAATATTGTAGAGCCACTCAATTCATCAAGCATATCATCTAGCCTAGGAAAAGGATGACGATAACAAATAGTAATATTATTAATGCCTCTACAATCAACACACATACAAGATGTACCATCCTTTTTCGGCACTAGAATAATAGGAACAGCACAAGGACTAAGGGATTCACGTATATAACCTTTGTCGAGAAGCTCTTGTACTTGACGCATAATCTCCTTCGTCTCCTCTGGATTGGTACGGTATGGTGCACGGTTTGGCAGTGAAGCACCGGGAATTAAGTCAATTTGATGCTCAATCCCTCGAATAGGCGGTAATCCCGGTGGCACGTCTTGTGGAAAGACGTCAGTGAACTCCTGCAAAATGTTAGTGACAGCAGGAGGCAAAGAGGAAGGCACGTCCTCGAATGAAAATAATGCCTCTTTGCACACAAAAGCATAGCAAACAGATTTGCTGAAATCTAGCTCATCAATATCAGATTTGGTGGCAAAAAAACATGCACTTTTCAATTTAATTTCAGAAGCAACACTAGATGGTTTATTATTAGGCTTCATTTGTTGCTCAAATTCTTTTGCCACAATCTGATTTTCACTCTTATTCGTCTCCTGTTTTGCTTTATTAGCTCAATTAATATCATCTTTCAAAATGGAATCAGGAGTCATAGGAAGCAAAGTAATATTTTTATCCTTGTGAACAAGAGTATAGTGATTGTTTCTACCATGGTGTACAGAATTTTTATCAAATTGCCATGGTCTACCAAGTAATAAGGAACATGCTTGCATAGGTACCACATCACAATCAACATAATCAGCATATGTAGAGATACTAAAATGCACACGAACAGTACGTGTTACCTTAACCTTGCCGCTGTTGTTGAACCATTGGATGTAGTAAGGATGTGGATGTGGCCTTGTGGTGAGAGAAAGCTTCTCCACCATCTCCATGCTAGCCAAGTTGTTGCAGCTCCCTCCGTCTATGATGACGCGCAATGCAGAATTGTAAAGAAGGAAGAATGTGGAACAAGTTTGTTGTTAACGATGGATTTGTGTTTCGTGCTAACAAGCTATGCATTCCAGCTAGCTCCGTTCGTCTTTTGTTGTTGCAGGAGGCGCATGGAGGAGGATTAATGGGACACTTTGGCGTGAAGAAGACAGAGGACGTACTTGCTACACATTTCTTTTGGCCAAAGATGAGACGGGATGTTGAGCGTTTTATTGCTCGTTGCACTACATGTCAAAAAGCTAAGTCACGACTCAATCCTCATGGTTTATATATGCCGTTACCTGTACCTAGTGTTCCTTGGGAGGATACATCTATGGACTTTGTTTTAGGTTTACCTCGAACAAAGAAGGGGAGGGATAGCATATTTGTTGTCGTGGATAGATTCTCGAAAATGGCCACTTTATACCATGTCATAAAAGCGATGATGCTGTTAATGTTGCTGATTTGTTCTTTCGTGAAATTATTCGCTTGCATGGTGTGCCAAATACTATTGTTTCAGATCGTGATACTAAATTTCTTAGCCACTTTTGGAGATGTTTATGGGCTAAGTTGGGGACTAAACTGCTTTTTAGTACTACTTGTCACCCCCAAACTGATGGACAAACTGAAGTAGTCAATAGAACGTTGTCTACTATGCTTAGGGCTGTTTTGAAGAATAATAAGAAAATGTGGGAGGAATGCTTGCCTCATATTGAATTTGCTTATAATCGTTCATTGCATTCTACTACTAAGATGTGCCCTTTTGAAGTTGTGTATGGTTTCCTACCTCGTGCACCTATTGATTTGTTGCCTCTTCCATCTTCGGAGAAGGTTAATTTTGATGC
>NW_021176182.1:0-1301 GCF_002162155.2 Triticum dicoccoides
GTCGGACGTCTGAGCGACATCGCAGAAAGGGCTTTAAAAGAAATGCCACAGTCGGACGTCTGAGCGACATCGCAGAAAGGACTTTAAAAGAAATGCCACAGTCGGACGTCTGAGCGACATCGCAGAAAGGGCTTTAAATTCACAAGTAAATAATACTCATAATAAACATTCAATTCATGAAAACAAACGGGTTAGTCCATCCACAGGAGTAATCATTTAACCGGACTTAGCACTCATGCGATTCACCGGAGTCTCTGTCATCAAAGCTGACAATTGATTAGGATAAGATGGAACTAAACTTGACATGGAAGAGATGATTTGGAGGAATATATGACTCTGCAGAGTTTGTACAAAATTTTTCCCACAGTCAACGGATTTCCGTAGTCACGATGGACTAGTTCCGTTTACGGTATTTCAGAAGAAAACACAGCTAACCGGTACACACCCATCCTACCTCTCGATGCTAGGAATCACCCTAGTCATCGTCCAAGAAAAACTTTTGAGACGGGGAGATAACAATCTCGAATAGCATGGGATCAAATTTATATACGCGTGCTCTAAGGGGTGCCCCCCCTCTCGGTCCCAACCGGAAACACCCATGCCCCCTGACCGGATGACTGGCTTTAATCCAGGGCCATGGAACCATCATCACGGCCTCTCCTCTTTGGTGTGTACCATGAAAGCGGTTTGCAACTTACTAAACCATATTCCTTGCGGAAAACATGTGGTAGTACAAGGAAGGAAATGATAGGTACTGGACCGATATGGTTTGACACTGAAGTCACATAGTCTGGCGTAAGACTGGCATGCTACAACACTGCCGTCGTACCCATCCTCATGCCAACACATGGCCATTCATATTCACATACATCCACGTATGGATCATCGAACTCACTTACCTCATTATCACATAAAATAACGTTCATCGGTATACTCACCGGCATGCCATGAAACTAACTAAATGCAAAACATGCCAATACACTCATCATATCAAAAGTTCAAACATGCTTGCCTGGTTCAGAGTAGTCGGAGCCTAGCTCGGTGAAGTTCGCGGCTCCGTCACCTCCTTCGGTATCTACGGTTTTAAGAAAATATATGCGCTAACGTAAATACCAAGGAGTGCACAGAAGGTAAACCAAATATTTTTCAAATAAATCTGATAAAAAACTAGACAAAATTTTAAAGAGAACAAAAAAAGAATCAATCAAAAATACTTTTCTGATTAAAAGTTATAAGGGTTTTTGTCCAGGGACTTATCTGTAATGAAACAGAAGATTTCCAGGGGCTAGTTTATAAAAACA
>NW_021176183.1:0-1096 GCF_002162155.2 Triticum dicoccoides
GGATTTCCACGATTGACGAACCCCTGGTGCGTTTATGTTTCGGTCATCAACAATCGCGGTTTTCTTCGATTCTGTCCCTTTCGTGGACTACTACTCACCGTTTTGGGGTCCTAAAGCGATTTCCATTGTTGCCGAACCCCAATGTGTGTTTACATGTTGGTCGTCAAGTCTCGCAGTTTTGGCCGATTCTGGCCCGTTTCTTGGACTATTACTCAGTTTTGGGGTCCCGAAGTGATTTCCACGATTGACGAACCCCGGGGGTGCATTTATGTGTCGGTCATCAACACTCACAATTTTGGTTAATTCTGGCCGTCTCGTGGACTATTACTCGCTGTTTTGGGGTCCCGGAGTGATTTCCATGATTGACGAACCTCTGGGTGCGTTTAGATGTCGCTCATCAACACTCGCAGGTTTTGTTGATTCCGTCCCGTTTCATGGACTATTACTCACCGTTTTGGGGTCCCAAAGAGATTTCCATTTTTGTCGAACCCCAAGGTGTGCTTGCGTGTTGGTCGTCAAGACTCGCAGTTTTGGCCGATTTTGGCCCGTTTTGAACTATTACACAGTTTTGGCATCCCGAAGTGATTTCCACGATTGACAAACCCTACGGTGCGCTTACTTGTCGGTCATCAACAATCGCAGTTTTGGCCGATTCTGGTCCGTTTGGTGCACTATTAGTCACCGTTTTGGGGTCCTTGAGCGATTTACAGGATTTGCGATCCCCGGGGTGCGTTTATGTGTCGGTTATCAACACTCACCATTTTGCCCAATTCTGGTCTGTCACGTGGACAATTACTCACTGTTTTGGGGTCCTAGAGCGATTCTCACGATTCACAATCACAGGGGTGCGTTTACGTGCCCGTCGTCAACACTCATAGTTCTGGCCAATTCTGACCCGTTTCGTGGACTATTACTCACCTTTTTGGGGTCCCGAAGCGATTTCCATAGTTGTTGAACCCAAAGATGCACTTACGTGTCGGTCATCAACAATTGCAGTTTTGGCCGATTCTGGTCCGTTTGGTGCACTATTACTCACCGTTTTGGGGTCCCGGAGGGATTTCCACGATTGACGAACCCCGGGGTGCGTTTATGTGTC
>NW_021176184.1:0-1376 GCF_002162155.2 Triticum dicoccoides
GGAGCAGCAAAATGCCCGTCAAAGGCTTGTTGCCACCGCGAGGAGTCTGAAAAAGCAGAAGCAAAGGCTCAAGGCTGCGCAGGACACACTCCAAATCAGATGGAATAAAGTACTCAACACAGCAGCGAAGTATGGTGGTAATCGCCCCACCAAGAGCTACCCGAAGCGGAAGTTGCTACCCGATTTCGATGAGGGGGCCCTAGATCCCCCACAACCAAAAATCAAAACGGCCACCTGGCCGGATAGACGACCTCACGGCCAACATGGAGCGGCAAACAACGCCACTCACAAGCTAATACGCGATCCACACGAGGGCTCGCACCAAAAGGACGGCGCAACCAGATCCATCTATGGACCACACAAGCGTGCCCCAGCATATGATGTAACACAACAAACATTAGAAGAACGCGGTACACCCAGATACAGGGGTGCCGCACACCCCCTATGTTTCACCGATGAGGTGCTGGACCATGAATTTCCAGAGGGAGTCAAACCCGTAAACATAGAGGCATACGACGGAACAACAGACCCTGGGGTCTGGATTGAGGACTATATCCTCCATATCCATATGGCTCAAGGAGATGATCTCCACACTATCAAGTACTTACCCCTCAAGCTCAAAGGGCCAGCTCGGCACTGGCTTAAAAGCCTCCTCGAAAACTCCATTGGAAGCTGGGAAGAGCTCGAAGACGCTTTTCAGGCAAATTTTCAAGGGACTTATGTCCGACCCCTGGATGCGGACGATTTGAGTCATATAACTCAATAGCCCAGAGAGTCAGCCCGAAAGCTTTGGAATAGGTTTCTTACTAAGAAGAACCAAATAGTTGACTGCCCGGACGCCGAAGCATTGGCAGCTTTTAAGCATAGCGTCCGTGACGAATGGCTTGCCAGACACCTCGGCCAAGAAAAGCCGAGAACAATGGCAGCATTAACAAGCCTCATGACCCGCTTTTGTGCGGGTGAGGACAACTGGCTAGCCAAATGCAGCACCAGCAACCCAAGCACATCCGAAGTTAGAGATGAAAACGGGAAATCACGACGCAGCAAAAATAATAAGCGTCGGAATAAAGAAGACAGCCCGAAGAGCACGGCGGTAAACGCCGGATTCCGAAGCTCTCGGACAGGTCAACAAAAGCCGCCCTGTAAAGGCGCCAGAGATGAGCTGTCCAGCCTGAACAAAATTCTAGACCAGGTATGTCAGATCCATAGCACCCCTGGTAAACCCGCTAATCATACCCATGGAGAATGTTGGGTCTTCAAGCAGTCCGGCAAGCTCAACGCCATACACAAGGGGGAGGATACACCAAGAGAAGATGAGGATGAGCCTCTCAAGCAATACACTAGGGAACAAAAGAAGTTTCCATCAGAAGTCAAAA
>NW_021176185.1:0-1528 GCF_002162155.2 Triticum dicoccoides
GGGCCTTAATGGGCTTTAGTGGAAAGGAGAAAGGGGCAGCCCAAGGTGGCCGCGTGCCTCCCCCCTCCCCTAGTCCTATTAGGACTAGGAGAGGTGGCCGACCCCCCTCTCTCTCTTTCCCCCTCGGGGAATCCTAGTCCAACTAGGATTGGGGGGAGTCCTACTCCCGGAAGGAGTAGGACTCCTCCTGCGCCCTCCTCCTGGCCGGCGGCCCCCTCCCCCTTGGCTCCTTTATATACTGAGGCAGAGGCACCCCAGAAACACACAAGTTGATCCACGTGATCTATTCCTTAGCCATGTGCGGTGCCCCCAGCCACCATAGTCCTTGATAATACTGTAGCGGAGTTTAGGCGAAGCCCTGCTGCTGTAGTACATCAAGATTGTCACCACGTCGTCGTGCTGACGGAACTCTTCCCCGACACTTTGCTGGATCGGAGTCCGGGGATCGTCATCGAGCTGAACGTGTGCTCGAACTCGGAGGTGCCGTAGTTTCGGTGCTTGATCGGTTTGATCGTGAAGACGTACGACTACTTCCTCTACGTTGTGTCAACGCTTCCGCAGTCGGTCTGCGTGGGTACGTAGACAACACTCTCCCCTCTCGTTGCTATGCATCACATGATCTTGCGTGTGAGTAGGAATTTTTTTGAAATTACTATGAAACCCAACAGTGGCATCCGAGCCTAGGTTATTTATGTTGATGTTATATGCACTAGTAGAACACAAATGAGTTGTGGGCGATATAAGTCATACTGCCTACCAGCATGTCATAGTTTGGTTCGGCGGCATTGTTGGACGAGACGACCCGGACCAACATTACGCGTACGCTTACGCGAGACCGGTTCCCCCGACGTGCTTTGCACATAGGTGGCTTGCGGGCGACTGTCTCTCCAACTTTAGTTGAACCGAGTATGGCTACGCCCGGTCCTTGCGAAGGTTAAAACGGAGTCTATTTGACAAACTATCATTGTGGTTTTGATGCGTAGGTGAGATTGGTTCTTGCTTAAGCCCGTAGCAGCCACGTAAAACTTGCAACAACAAAGTAGAGGACGTCTAACTTGTTTTTGCAGGGCATGTTGTGATGTGATATGGTCAAGGCATGATGCTGAATTTTATTGTATGAGATGATCATGTTTTGTAACCGAGTTATCGGCAACTGGCAGGAGCCTTATGGTTGTCGTTTTACTGTATGCAATGCAATCGCGATGTAATGCTTTACTTTTATCACTAAGCGGTAGCGATAGTCGTAGAAGCACAAGCTTGGCGAGACGACAACGATGCTACGATGGAGATCAAGGTGTCACGCCGGTGACGATGGTGATCACGACGGTGCTACGGAGATGGAGATCACAAGCACAAGATGACGATGGCCATATCATATCACTTATATTGATTGCATGTGATGTTTATCCTTTTATGCATCTTATCTTGCTTTGATTGACGGTAGCATTATAAGATGATCTCTCACTAAATTATCAAGAAGTGTTCTCCCTGAGTATGCACCATTGCGAAAGTTCTTCGTGCTGAAACA
>NW_021176186.1:0-1399 GCF_002162155.2 Triticum dicoccoides
TCTCCTTTCTCGGACAAGTCAAAATAATTGTCTTCTATGGATCAATACACCAGTCCAACCTTTACTTTGATCTTGTGTCGAGTATTACCCCCTGGTATCTCGAGATTATCATGGAACTGCATAACTTTTTATGAGTTCTTCATCAAGTGCTACCTTCCCACTGATTCCAATTTTTCGCGGGCTCTGAGTTATTGAACACTCAAAGACACCGATAACTGAACCGAGTCCGCTCTTCGGTTCAACAACTCTTCAGTAAGCTTCTATAAGTACGAGTTTGTACCCGATCAAGCCATTCCTAGCCTGTTTGGCTATATCATTGTCGTGACGATTCTAACTGTGCTACCTGGTCCTTATTCTCGGAGCACCAATTTTCGACGATGAACTAACCTTATGTCGATCCTCATCGTCATATCATTTCGCCTTGAACAACAAGCTTGGTTTCGGGTTTGTGTCGTACCCTTGGTTCCAATAACCTTTCACTTCATCATTACTTGACTTGATGTCGTTACCGATCGATTACATCTTCATGAACTCTCGCGACAAAGGTGTCGTGATCATCACATTCTGAGCTCATCCAGGATATCAATTGAATTCATGATGAGAAATAACATCCTTGCCCTCGATGAATTGTATTATCGTCGACCACTTTATTGCCTTCCCACCAACACAAGCTTGTTCATGTTTGGTGTTATACCTTGAGTTCCTTGCTATCCAGCAATTGTTCTTCTTTACCATGGAGTATTACCATCCTTTATGTCAAGAATGTTCTGAGATTTGTTCCACCTCTTGAGAATTCTTGACATAGAAATACTTCTCAGCATCACCATTCTTTCTTGTTCCCCGTGTTAATTCCAACAAGTGAACGGTGTTGTTTGGATTCTTCCCTTCTAGCAACCCTATTTTTTTGAAGTTAATGGTCGAAAGTTCATTCTTAGGCTATTGACTATTGAATCACCATTCTGACATTGGTCGTGCAACCCAACCCATATTTCGGGCGCACCTTTCAACCAATGTTTAATTGTGTATGTTTTCCTCGAGCCTACATCATTATACCATTTGATCTGACAATTTTTATCTCCTTGTTCACATAATTGTGGAAATCCATCTTTTGTTAACCTCGATGAATTGTCGCTGATTCCATCAGCCACCTCCTCATCCTCTCGTTGGTTTATCGATGAACTCTTGTTTCGGAACTGTCTTCCATAGTTCATTTCCCGAGAATCTTACAATGTCATCTCGTCAACTTGCGTTACACCTTTTCTTCTCAGGTATCCTAAGTCTGAGGTATCCTGACACCAATCGGATCTGAATCTCGGTCAGATATGATGGTTGGGACATATCTCCAAGAGTTGTAGCATTGATCTCTACGTGACCCGGTAACATGATGTCATGCCTAGCA
>NW_021176187.1:0-1492 GCF_002162155.2 Triticum dicoccoides
AACGCCATGTAAATTACTTTACTTTATTGCTAAACGCGTTAGCCATAGAAGTAGAAGTAGTCGTTGGCGTGACAACTTCATGAAGACACGATGATGGAGATCATGATGATGGAGATCATGGTGTCATGCCGGTGACAAGATGATCATGGAGCCCCGAAGATGAAGATCAAAGGAGCTATATGATATTGGCCATATCATGTCACTACTCTTATTTGATTGCATGTGATGTTTATCATGTTTATACATCTTATTTGCTTAGAACGACGGTAGTAAATAAGATGATCCCTCATTAAAATTTCAAGAAGTGTTCTCCCCTAACTGTGCACCGTTGCTACAGTTCGTCATTTCGAAGCACCACGTGATGATCGGGTGTGATAGATTCTTACGTTCACATACAACGGGTGTAAGACAGTTTTACACAGCGAAAACACTTAGGGTTAACTTGACGAGCCTAGCATGTACAGACATGGCCTCGGAACACGGAGACCGAAAGGTCGAGCATGAGTCGTATAGAAGATACGATCAACATGAAGATGTTCACTGATGATGACTAGTCCGTCTCACGTGATGATCGGACACGGCCTAGTTTGACTCGGATCATGTAATCACTTAGATGACTAGAGGGATGTCTATCTGAGTGGGAGTTCATAAGATGAACTTAATTATCCTGAACTTAGTCAGAAGACCTTTTGCAAATTATGTCGTAAGCTCGCGCTTTAGTTCTACTGTTTAGATATGTTCCTAGAGAAATTATAGTTGAAAGTTGATAGTAGCGATTATGCGATCAGTAGAAAGCTTATGTCCTTAATGCACCGCTTAGTGTGCTGAACCCCAAACGTCGTTTGTGGATGTTTCGAACATCGAACATACACGTTTTGATAACTACGTGATAGTTCAGTTAAATGGTTTAAGTAGAGGCACCAAAGACGTTTTCGAAACGTCGCGGAACATATGAGATGTTTCGAGGGCTGAAATTAGGATTTCAGGCTCGTGCCCACGTCAAGAGGTATAAGACCTCCGACGATTATCTTAGCCTGCAAAGTAAGGAGAGAAGCTCAATTGTTGAGCTTGTGCTCAGATTGTCTGAGTGCAACAATCACTTGAATCAAGTGGGAGTTGATCTCCCAGATGAAATAGTGATAGTTCCTCCGAAGTCATTACCACCAAGCTGCTAGAGCTTCGTGATGAACTATAATATATCAAGGACATATATGATGATCCTTGAGGTATTCGCGATGTTTGACACCGCGAAAGTAGAAATCAAGAAGGAGCATCAATTGTTGATGGTTGGTGAAACCACTAGTTTCAAGAAGGGCAAGGGAACAAAGGGATACTTCATGAAACGGCAATTCAGCTGCTGCTCTAGTGAAGAAACCCAAGGTTAAACCCAAACCCGAGACTAAGTGCTTCTGTAATAAGGGGAACAGTCACTAGAGCGGAATTACCCTAGATACTTGGTAGATGAGAAGGCTGGCAAGGTCGATAGAAGTAT
>NW_021176188.1:0-1143 GCF_002162155.2 Triticum dicoccoides
CGTCGTGATTCAAATCACCGATGATCCTAGTGCCGAACGGACGGCACCTCCGCGTTCAACACACGTACAGCCCGGTGACGTCTCCCACGCCTTGATCCAGCAAGGAGAGAGGGAGAGGTTGAGGAAGACTCCATCCAACAGCAGCACAACGGCGTGGTGGTGGTGGAGGAGCGTGGCAATCCTGCAGGGCTTCGCCAAGCACCGCGGGAGAGGAGGAGTACTTGTGAGAGAGGGAGGGCTGCGCCAGAACTTCGTCTATAGCTCCCATGCGCCTCCCCACTATATATAGGGGTGGAGGGGCTGGTTTCTTGCCCTCCAAGTCCATTGGGGCGTTGGCCAAGGTGGGAGGAAAGAAATCTCATTATTTCCTTCCCCACCGATTGTTATCCCCCCTTTTTAGGGATCTTGATCTTATCCCTTCGGGATATGATCTTATTCCTTCTAAGGGGGGATCTTGGTGCGCCTTGACCAGGGGTGTGGGGCCTTACCACCACTACCCACGTCCATGTGGGTCCCCCCATGCAGGTGGGCCCCACTCCGGAACCTTCTAGAACCTTCCCGGTACAATACCGAAAAATCCCGAACATTTTCCGGTGGCCAAAATAGGACTTCCCATATATAAATCTTTACCTCCGGACCATTCCGGAACTCCTCGTGACGTCCGGGATCTCATCCGGGACTACGAACAACATTCGGTAACCACATACAAACTTCCTTTATAACCCTAGCGTCATCGAACCTTAAGTGTGTAGACCCTACGGGTTCGGGAGACATGTAGACATGACCGAGACGTTCTCCGGTCAATAACCAACAGCGGGATCTGGATACCCATGATGGCTCCCACATGTTCCACGATGATCTCATTGGATGAACCACGATGTCAAGGACTTAATCAATCCCGTATTCAATTCCCTTTGTCTATCGGTATGTTACTTGCCCGAGATTCGATCGTCGGTATCCAATACCTTGTTCAATCTCGTTACCGGCAAGTCACTTTACTCGTTCCGTAACACATCATCCCGTGATCAACTCCTTGGTCACATTGCGCATATGATGATGTCCTACCGAGTGGGCCCAGAGATACCTCTCCGTTTACACGGAGTGACAAATCCCAGTCTCGATCCGCATAAAACAATAGATACT
>NW_021176189.1:0-751 GCF_002162155.2 Triticum dicoccoides
CCGGCACCTGGAGGGGGGAAACAGATGCGTGGGGTCTACACGGAGGGGATCTTGCTGTGGGTCTGGCCCGGATGTTGCTCCAAAGTGTTCCTATGGGCTGACCTAACACAACTGGGTGGGGAGGTCCACTGGTCAAAGCCCGTCCGTGCAAAGTCAAAGGGCTAGATCCCGTGGTCAAACGCTACAGGGTTAGGTGGGACGGGGGCACTTGGGGGGGGGTAGCAATGCCTCTGGAGCGTCGCACCGGGCCCTCATATATGCGGGGTGGTGTGGTGGCATGTCCGAAGAGGCGGGACGCGTCTCCGGTGCATGGCCCCCCCTCACGGACGGCGATGACACGGTAGTAGACGTTCTGCGGTAACGATGCGGCGTCAATATTACTAAATACTCGGAGCGCGATAAAATCATGAGTTTTTTTGCATGATGTGGGCACATGTGCTATAGGAACGATGGTATTTTTTCATAATTTTTGGTGATGGAGAAGTATCCGAAAAATTCCCTCTACGCGGATTGCCCTTCGCGCGTCTACGGCTGTGACCGGCGGCCTCCGGGGGCTAGCATGCCGCCAAATCTTGCGTAGGCGGCCTCTCACAAGTCATGAAGTGTTGTGGCGGTTGCAAACGCCCGGCACGCGTGTCCGGGGTGTGCCCCCCCTCACGGATGGCGCCGCCGGCACCTGGAGGGGGGAAACGGACATGTGGGGTCTACACGGAGGGGATCTTGCTGTGGGTCTGGCCCGGATGTTGCTCCA
>NW_021176190.1:0-1083 GCF_002162155.2 Triticum dicoccoides
CGTCCAAGGCTTCATGCACCCATTATGGTGGCTTCAAAGTCCTGAAATCATCACTTGTAACTCCGTTCTTGTTCCCCTTGCGCATGCCATCATCTCCATGCTTGTTCTTGCTCCAATGTTCATCCTTCTCCAAGCTAGGCCCTTCATTTGTAAGCAAAACAAATGTATCCAATTTAGGCAGCATCATATTCTCATGAACATTAGAATCATTACCAAGAAACGAAAGTACCTGGTAATTTAGTTGGCGTGCACGAGCTCTAGTAATTGGTCCAGTATGTACAGCAGCAGGGGCTGTGGGTGTAACAATTGTATTGATGTCCTCATCATCCTCCCCTTCTTGAAATGAAGTCGTCCTCGACGGAAGTTCATCTTCCTCACCCAAATAAGGCTTCAAATCTGCAATGTTAAAAGTGGGACTAACCCCAAAATCTGCAGGCAGCTCAAGTTTACATGCATTATCATTTATTTTCTCTAACACCTTAAAAGGACCATCAGCACGTGGCATTAGCTTTGATTTGCGCAAATCAGGAAATCTATCCTTACGCAAATGTAACCAAACAAGATCTCCAGGTGCAAACACAACATGTTTTCTACCCTTATCTCCAGCAAGTTTATATTTAGCATTCGTACGCTTAATGTTTTCCTTAGTTAACTCATGCATTTTTAAAATCAATTCAGCACGTTGTTTAGCATCAAAATTAACCTTCTCCGAAGATGGAAGAGGCAACAAATCAATAGGTGCACGAGGTAGGAAACCATACACAACTTCAAAAGGGCACATCTTAGTAGTAGAATGCAATGAACGATTATAAGCAAATTCAATATGAGGCAAGCATTCCTCCCACATTTTCTTATTATTCTTCAAAACAGCCCTAAGCATAGTAGACAACGTTCTATTGACTACTTCAGTTTGTCCATCAGTTTGGGGGTGACAAGTAGTACTAAAAAGCAGTTTAGTCCCCAACTTAGCCCATAAACATCTCCAAAAGTGGCTAAGAAATTTAGTATCACGATCTGAAACAATAGTATTTGGCACACCATGCAAGCGAATAATTTCACGAAAGAACAAATCAGCAACATTAA
>NW_021176191.1:0-1112 GCF_002162155.2 Triticum dicoccoides
AAACAAAACTTCAATGAAGAATTGAGCTTAATGGTGAAGAACTTCAACAAGTTCTACAAGAGTAGAAGCAAAGATAGAAGCTTCAAGTCAAGGTCCTACAATGACAAAAGATCTTCTAGTCGAGAGCGAAACTGCTATAGTTGTGGAAGACCCGGACACTATTCCAATGAGTGTACGGCTCCCTACAAGAGAAGAGAAGATTCTCCAAAAAGAAGAAGCAAAGAATCACCACCAAGAGAGAGAAGGAGTAGAGATGATCGTTATGAACGAAGATACTCACGGAGAAGCAAGGATTCGGAAAGGAAGGAAAAATCATCAAGGAGCTACACAAAACGAAGACATCAAGCTCATGTTAGTGAATGGGTATCCGGCTCCGACTCCGACAGCCACTCCGAGAGAAGTTATCACTCCGACTCCGAAGATACTCAAGATGAAGGTGTTGCCGGTCTAGCACTTGTGTCAACCAACTCCTACGACATATTTAACTCACCAAATGAAGGAATTGGAAGATGCTTCATGGCCAAAGGTCCTAAGGTAACACACCCCGAGTATGTTGTTTGCAATAGTGATGAAGATGACTTGTTAGGTGATGATTTGCTTGTTGACAACTCTAGTGATGAATACTATGATGAAACGTCAATTAATCATGCTAATCAAGATAAAACGAATGACAATGATAAGGAGAAGATTGAGGCTCTAAATAAAGAACTAAACACTCTTAAGTTAGCTCATGAAACTATCTTCGAAGATCATCGAGAACTTTTAAGAGCTCATGAGAAATTACGCTTTGAAAAGCTCAATCTTGAGCAAGAGCATGAGTTCTTAAAAGCAATCAATGATGATCTCCGCAAGAAAAGTTCTTCTTACATTGCCAAGAGTTTACTCTTATCCACTTACATGCCTCAAGTCAAGTCTAGTAACAAGAACAAGAAAGATTCTTCCTCTAGCAGTAACAATGATCATGCTAAATCCAATATTGTTGCTTCTAGTAGTTCTCTTGATTCCACTAATGATTCTCTTAGCCAAGTTACACTTGAGCAAGAAAATAGCTTATTGAAGGGAATTATAGAGAAAGGAGTGTACAAAAGCCTTGCCGGGAGTAAGCAATTCGA
>NW_021176192.1:0-1756 GCF_002162155.2 Triticum dicoccoides
TCTACTTTTATTTTCATATTTACTTTTCTGCATCTATATCACAAAATACCAAAAATATTATTATCTCTCTATCAGATCTCACTTTCGTAAGTGACCGTGAAGGGATTGACAACCCCTTTATTGCGTTGGTTGCGAGTTCACAGTTTGTTTGTGTAGGTGCGCGGGACTTTTGAGGAGCCTCCTACTGGATTGATACCTTGGTTCTCAAAACTGAGGGAAATACTTACGCTACACTTTGCTGCATCACCCTCTCCTCTTCAGGCAAAACCAACGCTAGCTCAAGACGTAGCAGCTAGCTTTTAGGGTTTAGCCTCTACGATCTCGTGGTAGATCTACTCTTGTACTACACATATCTTCAATATTAATCAAGCAGGAAGTAGGGTTTTACCTCCATCGAGAGGGCTCGAACCTGGGTAAACATTGTGTCCCTTGCTTCCTATTACCATCAGTCTGAGACGCACAGATCGGGACCCCCTACCCGAGATCTGCCGGTTTTGACACCGACATTGGTGCTTTCATTGAGAGTTCCTATGTGTCGTCGCTGCAAGGCTTGAAGGCTCGTCTCGTTGTCAAGGACGACATCATCTCTGGAGGAACACTGGTTGTAGGCTAGGTTCTCTGACTTGGCGGCTTCATTATGGCCACCCCATCGGCTGTCGCGCCAACAATGGCCTCTCAGGTCATCACGCATAACCTTCGCATCAATTCGGAGCTTGCCGAACAAATGGATCCGATAGAGCTCTCCTCTCTTAATGAGCTCTTGGATTGCATCGCCTCTTTGGGAGTCGGTACAGACTATGACCGGATTGGGCTTAAACCCGACCAGAGGGACATTAGATCCCCACCGGCCACCCATGAGATAGCGGTAGTGGAGGAACAACACACGGGTCGCACCTCAACTTTGAGGACGAATTATGTCCGGATCACCGAACTCGGTAAGCCGAACACCTACTGAAAGGAAGACATGACCCGAGTCCCGGACTTAGAGTTGGGCATCGGGCCGAAGAGATCGGGTGATACTCCGGAACCCGAACTGTCGGGCTTGGAACCTTCCGTGCCCCTGGGTGTCAGATCGGATCAAAATCCGGATTCAGCCAACGACACTCGCTTGGACTTAAACCGCCTCTCCCGCATCAGGCAAGAGCCCCTAGAGGCGGTACACCGTTACTGGGCCAGATTCCTCCTTGCGCTCAACAAGGTCGACGACTGCCAGGAGGAGGACGTAGTCTCACTTTTCTGCAAAAACTACACGAACAAAGGACTCCTTAATGCTATAAGCCACCGTGACATAGTACACTTTGCGGACTTAGCGACCATAGTACAAAAGTACTGTGCGATGGAAAGCGCCTGGAAGACCCAAACAGAATTTTGGGATAGTACGGCCCTCACCAGAACCTTGGTCCGAACTAAACGGCCGAACTCTTGTAAGTCGACCAATTCAATTTCCAAGTAACCAAAACCCGCCCTAGGGCGTGGAACCGTATTGGAAGGGTGGCTCAATATGCCATGTATGCTTGACAGTACGCCGGATGCAACACCAACCCATAGCCTTAGGGCATGTTGGATACTCCGGTAGGTAGCCAAAAGTGGCGAGGTTCTCCTCGAGAGCCATAAAACCGAACAACATCCCGCCAAAGAACATAATACGGTACTAACAGTCTTCGAGACTTTCGCCTCAAACAATAGGCGCAAGCGAGCTCATCGAAGCTCTGCTGAAATCTGCCATGTGGCAGAAGTAAATCCGTGGAACGACACT
>NW_021176193.1:0-1268 GCF_002162155.2 Triticum dicoccoides
AGACTCAGATCAAATACCAAGATCTCGTTAAGCGTGTTAAGTATCCGCGAACGCCGAACAGGGCCAGGCCCACCTGTCTCCTAGGTGGTCTCAACCTGCCCTGTCGCTCCGCCACAAAGTAACAGTCGAGGGCCGTCGGGAACCCAGGCCCACCTCTACCGGGATGGAGCCACCTGTCCTTTCAGCCCCCTCGTCAAAATCACTTGCGGGTACTCAATGAGCTGACCCGACTTTAGTCACCATCTGTATAGTATGTATGTATGTATAGTATATACCCGTGATCACCTCCCAAGTGATCACGGCCCGATAGTATAGCAAGGCAGACTGACAAGAATGTAGGGCCAATGATGATAAACTAGCATCCTATACTAAGTATTTAGGATTGCAGGTAAGGTATCAACAGATGTAGCGACAATGCCAGGCTATGCATCAGAATAGGATTAACGAAAGCAGTAACATGCCCTAACGTGGTATGAGGTGGTACCGGTTAAGGGGGGAAACATCCGGGAAGTATTCCCGGTGTTTCGCGTTTTCGGGCAGAGGAGCCGGAGGGGGAAAGTTGCGAGTTCGATAGGTTAGGGGTGTGTGGCGGACGAACGGACTGCGTATCCGGAATCGTCTCGTCGTTCTGAGCAACTTTCATGTAGAAAGTATTTTCATCCGAGCTACGGATTATTTTATATTAATTTTTAAAGTTTTAAATCATTTTCTAATTTATTAATTATTAATTAAATTAACATTATCCAGAATAGTGTTTGCTGACGTCAGCAGTCAACATTGACCGTTGACCTGGTCAACCTGACTGGTGGGTCCCATTCGTCATTGACTGAGTTTAACTAAACAGGTTAATTAGCTTAATTACTTGATTAGGTTAACTAATTCTAGTTAATTTAGTTAAACCAAATTAATTAACTTAATTAATTCACTAATTAATTAATTAATTAATTAATTATTTTACTAATTTCATTTTCATTTTTATTTTCCTTTTATTTATTTATTTCTTTTTTTTAACAAAAAATCGTTCTGGGGGCGGACCCCGCCTGTCATTGGCCCCTGTGGGGTTAGTGGGTTTGGGCGCTCGGGTGCGGGCGTGGAAGTGGGCGCCCGTACCCGAGGAGGGGGGCGAACCCGAGCGAGGCGGGACGCTGGCGCCGGGCGCCGCCCGGGGCGTGGTCGCCGGCGACGAGGGGAGCTAGCCCAACTGGCCGGGGTCGGGCACGGCCGGAGCAGGCGCGACCTCGGGACAGCGCCGGTGCAGCCACAGGCAG
>NW_021176194.1:0-1091 GCF_002162155.2 Triticum dicoccoides
CGAAGAACCGTATCCGTGCATCGAACCATCAGGCAAGCAACCAGCCATTGATCATATCGATACAATCCCATGTTCTCGCTCCTGCTCTCTTTTACTGCATTAAGACAACGCGTTTCAAACTGCTGTGTGCTACGGTAGTTGAACCCATTTCCTCTGCATGACCTGTCATTGCCACAGTAACTAGATGAAACCCACTAGCATGTGTAGGAGTTGATTGAGCCATATGTATGTGTTGTTCCTACCTTGCTATGCCTGCTATGCTTAGAGTCGTGTCAGGTCTGGTTCATCTGGGTGATGGGCTAGAGTGAAATGTTATATCGGTAATGAGAGTGGTGTGGTGAACACGATTTGGTAAAGGTATCGATGAGAGGCCATGTAGGAGTACATGGTGGGTTGTTTCATTGAAGCCGACCTTAAGCACTGAGATCTGTATGTGTGATTTAAGAATCAACTACTACCATGCATTGGGCCCGAAACCAATGGACCCTCTCGGCTTCTTATTCACCCTAGTTCTCCGTCCAGGAGTTGCAAGTAGTTTCTGGTGTTTGTAGCCTACTGGAGGCCGTGGACAGCGCTGACCGTAGGGGTGGGCTGTGATGCGGTAGGTACGTGGCCGGGTGTACCGAATACCCGTTAGGTATCTCGGGAACCCTGTTCACATCGTTCGGGGCGTATGGGAAACCTCGGCCGGACTCCCTGCGGATGGAACCTGAATAGGCGATAAACCTGGACTGGAGGCTTAGGTGATTAGGTAGGTCGTGGCCGACACCCACGTTGGGCTTCCGCTTGAAGGTTGCCGAGTACATGTCGTGTAAACGACGATAAGTGGTGAGAGCGTGTATGAAGGAGTACACCCCTGCAGGGTTAACATGATCTATTCGAATAGCCGCGTCCGCGGTAAAGGACTACTTGGTTGCCTATACAGTTCATAGACAAGTAAATGGAAACTACTAAAAGCCTCAAGATAAGAGTGAGTGCCGAGGATGGCTCTTCCGTAGGAAGACGGAGGTGGATCCTCGGTGGTGTATTGAAGTGGTGAGTAGTGGACTCGTGTGCGCAAAACCATTTCAAGTTGGAGTATCGTAGGATAG
>NW_021176195.1:0-1066 GCF_002162155.2 Triticum dicoccoides
AAGCTCCTTTGTTTTCGGGTCCTTCTTGTACCGGGCCCTGACAAAGTTCCTGGTCTGCTTGTCACCGTATGTATCGAAGAGGGGCGGTAGGCCTTGCTCGGCACGGTCCGCCTCCTCCTTGTCCCATATAGGCTCCGCCACTCTGTAACCGCCGGGACCGAGTGTGTGTTCCCCTATGTTCAGCTCCCGCATTTGTTTCCCCCACTCACTTGATTGGGAGCTTGCGGTGCTCGAGCAATTGATCTTGAAGTCGTTGTAGTCATCTTTGGTGATCGAAGGATTTTTCTCCTTGATCTTCTGATAACTCTCACCTTTCTCGATCATTCTCTTCACATTGCTTTTCCAAGTAGACAGGGCCTTGCTCATCTTCGTGAGGGCAGCATTGTTCACTTTATTCCCTTTGAGGCTTGTGTTTTCAAATTCAGCGGGGAACTTGTATCGTTCGTGCAGCTTCGTGAAGAGGAGGTTGCGCAAATTCCCTCGGTCAGGATGCCTCAGGTTCTCAGTGTTGATCGAGACTGTGCTCCGGACAATGCACCCGAGCTGAAGCGAGTACCCCTTGACTATTCGTTCAGGCGCCGTTGGATTCCCGTTGGAGTCCACTTCAGTAACTTCCTCCTTGAGGGTGCGGAGCACGATCGGGCGCCGGTCCTTCCGTTGCCTCTTCGGTTGGCTGCCATCTGTGTGTGCGCCGCCATCATCAGTGGTGGCATCCTCGGCGGCACCATCAGTGGTGGCATCAGTGTGGTCATCCTCGGCGGCACCATCCATGGTCTCAGGATCGGTGGGGAAGGCGGCGGCCTCATACAAGTGAGGTTGTTCCTCCATCTCCTGGGACAGCTCCCAGAATGCCTTGCCGCCCGAACCCCCGGCCTCATCGTTGTGGGCCATGTTTCTCTCTAAATAGAAACAAAGTTTGGTCAAAAAGTTGGTTATTGTCAAGGAACAAGATCATGGTCTCATCATTTAGGGTTTGTCGACACCGAGGCATCCTAAAATCTAAGCTTTTATCATTGAGGGTTTTTCGACGCCAAGGCACCCTAAAAGCCTAACCTTTCATCATTTC
>NW_021176196.1:0-1047 GCF_002162155.2 Triticum dicoccoides
AACAAGGGGGTTTTGCTTGCCTGGCACTTCTGAAGATAACATTGAGTCTTCATCAGTGTCAACGATCACATCATCGGTATCACGTCTATCGAGAGGGGACAAATACCGGCAACACAGAAGGGAACACAATCAATGCAATGCACAATATGATGCATGATCATGACATGGCAAAATGAATGTGTTTTGAGCTAATGCAACTAGCAACAGATTAAATGAAGTTGGTTTGAATACAAGATTCAAATTCAAACTCCATATGTGATTATTCAAATGCCATTTAGTTGATTTGTGCTAAACAGCAGCTATAAGTTGTTCTAACATGCATGAAAATGGTACAGATGGATTCCTTGAATTTTTCTGATAATTTTTCATATATAAATTATTTAATTTGGAGTTACGGTTAATTTTCTATGATTTTTAGAAGTTTTAGCTATTTCTGGAATTTCCTGATTATTATAAAATAAACTAAATTCCAGAAAAGGAATATTGCGTCAGCATGACCTCACCCTGACGTCATCAGGTCAACAGGGCGGGTCCAGGTCAAACCTGACGTGTGGGGGCCACACGTCAGTGACACAGGGACTAATCCCGGTCAAACCCATCGCTGGCTGGGGTTTGACCAGGGGTGGGGCCCAGTGTCAGTGTCTGTAGGTTGATTAACCAGCTGGGTTAGCTCCTAATGACGGAGCCACGTCAGCTCCCGCCGGAGTTTCACCGGCGACGACCAACGGAGCGGCGGAAACGCATCGGGTTCGCGCTACAGGGCACAGTTTAGGGTGCGGTTGGGTTCTACGGCGAGCTGGGACTCGTGCGCATCGAACGGTGGTGGTGGCCGTGCCGGTGATGGTCGGTATCGACGACGGCGAGCTCGTGAGCGGCGGCCGGAGTTCGGGTGGATGGCGGGTTTGGCGCTACGAGCGGTGGTTTGGCGCGCTGAGGGCACTAGGGAGAAGCTCTTGCTCCTCCGCATCCAAAGGAACGGGCGAGAGGCCGCGAGGTGGCCGGAGTTGAGCACGGCGTCGACCTCGGCGGCGGCCGGAGCTCGGGCGA
>NW_021176197.1:0-1351 GCF_002162155.2 Triticum dicoccoides
AACCTTAACCTTTTTATGTTCATTGAAATTATGGGAAGCAAATATATTTTTTATGTCGAACTCCCATTCAATATATAAAGCAGGTTTAAAACGGCCATTAAATGGTGGTATAGATACATTAACCTGATCATGTGCATTTGGATGTTTGTGCACCTCTCGTGACGGTTGTGGTATTTGCAAAGGTGGTGGCACGTCTCCCGCGATCGACAAAGCCCATGAATTGACTCTGGATCCTGTCATGATTAGTAGAACAAGAAACAAAACCCAAAAATAATGTTCCTATAACTACTAGGATGTGGTGGTAAAACGCTCACAATAAAGCAAATATCAATGTCTTACAAGTTCTTACCATGCAGCAGGCGGTGATCGGCAACCAGCGGTGTCAAGTAACTCCGAATATTGAGTAAAGCGATTGCCAGGGGAGCGTACGTATACACGCTGTAGAAATATGTGGAGCTGGGTTGGCTATATATGGTAGCAAAAGATTAGCAATAATCAATTCAAAGATGCAATGTTGAATAAACGCTCAACGACGGTACTGTGCTGGTCCTAGGCTAGACCGGACTAGAGACGCGAGCCTAGAACACTAATGAGGTCACAGCGTAGCACAACTAGCATCAATGAAGGATACTAAGTAGCTCTTGACAGTAAGATATAAGTGAAGATCACAACGGCAGTGAAGATAATGATGAAAAACAACTGCCAAGCAGGATATACAACAACTCTCTCTCCAACTTTCCTCTTGAAAAGTTTGAGACAATTTTCTGATAAATTCTTTCAAAGAATGCTACTAACTCAAGCTTTTCAATGCAAAAAGAATCACTCAATTCCGAGTTGATATGAGGAGTCAAAGAATTCTAAAACTGGCCTGAAAAATTGGAACAAGTTGTGTTCACGAACTTCGGAGGGCAAAAAGACCTATTTAGAAACCGATTTTGAGGTGTCAAATATTGAACTAACTTCTGCAACTATTTAGATGCGGCTCGTCGCTATCTTCAATTTGAGTACTCACGGAGCCAAAACTGACTTCGTATGAGGAAGATACACCTGTTTTACTGAACAGTGCGCAAAACAGATTCCAATCCGAATTCAGGTACGAGATTGATTCTAGATAGATCCAATTTTTTTTCTTCTCTTTTTTTTTCTCACGCCTTTTTTTCTTTTTCTTCTCCCTCTTTTTCTTTTTTTTTTTACTTTTTTTTCTCTCGTTTTTTTTCTCTATCTTTTTTTCTCTCTCCCTCTTTCCAAAACAAACTAGATAAGATGTAGATTGGATCAAGTGATGATGGGAACGATCTCAACTATGATTATGACAATGAACGGTGGGTAGCACGTGGAGGAAATTGATGGA
>NW_021176198.1:0-1398 GCF_002162155.2 Triticum dicoccoides
AAATGCGAAAGGGGAAACCTGTCTGGATTTATCACGCTATAAGGTTCCTCCAGGATTGTATTACAGTCAGGTAATCTATCATTCGACTCCCTCTTTTTTGGCAACGTTCAAGCATTGCCACTGGTAGAATTAATTCATCTTATTGTTTTTGTTTGTGTAGAACTCGGAAGCATGTATCCGTCGTGCACTCGCGATGGTCGGTGCTCGGAGCGGCACTTCTCGCGAGGATCACTTCGAGGAAAAATACGAAAGAAATCACCGGCTAAAACCGGAAGAGAAAAACATAGAATCAGATAGCATGAAGGATGCAACACAGACTTTGAGCATCGGGTCTGTGCTGATAGCGACAGTGACGTTTGGAGCCACATTCGCACTGCCTGGTGGTTACAAGGCGGACGATCGTACCAACGGTGGCTCACCGACGCTCGCAGGCACGTACGCCTTCGACGCGTTCATGATGGCCAACACGCTGGCCTTCATCTGCTCCTCGATGGCCACGGTCGGCTTCATGTTCTCCGGGACTCCCATGGTTAACAGGAGGAGCAGAAAGTTCCACCTTCGCTCCTCCGTGCATTTCATGGAGGCTTCGGTCACGAGCCTGACGGCCGCGTTCGCTCTCGGGGTGTACTTGGTGCTGGCTCCAGTCGCTTACAAGACCGCCATTGCCATTTGTGTCGTTAGCCCTTTTGCTTTGCTCTGGAAAAATGTTGATTATTGGAAGAGATGGATTTGTTTTGCTGGACCCTTGCTGGCTAGGAACAGGCCATGTTGGACCTTGCAAGAGTTTGCACGGCAATTCGTGTGGAGCATACTGCTTGAACTTTGGCCCCTCGTGATAATCTTCTGTTGGGCAGCATTCGCAAATACTGGTACACACTTTTAATCATCGACCGGCTTGAAGAGGCATCGGTCAAATATGGGCGTGATTACAGCGAGAAATAAATTGTGGAGAACTGGAGGTAGCTTTATTGCTAGAAAACTCTTGCTACAGTGAGACCATGAGACAAGTATCAGCTTTGTTGTTGGTTGTGTTATTTGTGGAGTGGACCATGTGACTCTTTGGTGTAAAAAATGTTGTTTGTTGTGATCTCTACTGCTGGCTGTCAGTAGTGACTATTGAAATTGGTAATATGTTAGTGCGCACAACAGCATAGGTGTTTAGACCATTTGATCTGGTTTGATCCATGGAGTGTTTAGGCCTCAATGCACTGAAATTGGTGAGTTTTTGGGATTCTTTTTTGGGTGTAAATATGCTCTTTGCTGAAACTACAATGTCGAGTGTTCATTGGTAATGAGATCACACCACACTTTGTTCAATGTGAAGCATATGATATGTGTCTGCTCGTGTATTCAGCATGATCCATACACTCCTGCTTTCTGCAGTTTTCCATTTGTTGA
>NW_021176199.1:0-992 GCF_002162155.2 Triticum dicoccoides
AGTAAACTCTTGGGTATTAGTCACATGGCGATGTGACCTGTGAGTGTTAATCACATGGCGATGTGAACTAGATTATTGACTCTAGTGCAAGTGGGAGACTGTTGGAAATATGCCCTAGAGGCAATAATAAAAGTATTATTATTATATTTCCTTGTTCATGATAATTGTCTTTTATTCATGCTATAACTGTATTATCCGGAAATCGTAATACACGTGTGAATACATAGACCACAATATGTCCCTAGTGAGCCTCTAGTTGACTAGCTCGTTGTGATCAACGGATAGTCATGGTTTCCTGGCTATGGACATTGGATGTCGTTGATAACGGGATCACATCATTAGGAGAATGATGTGATGGACAAGACCCAATCCTAAGCCTAGCACAAAGATCGTGTAGTTCGTATGCTAAAGCTTTGCCAATGTCAAGTATCTCTTCCTTTGACCATGAGATCGTGTAACTCCTGGATACCATAGGAGTGCTTTGGGTTTATCAAACGTCACAACGTAACTGGGTGACTATAAAGATGCACTACAGGCATCTCCGAAAGTATCTATTGTTTTATGCGGATTGAGACTGGGATTTGTCACTCCGTGTAAACGGAGAGGTATCTCTGGGCCCACTCGGTAGGACATCATCATATGCGCAATGTGACCAAGGAGTTGATCACGGGATGATGTGTTACGGAACGAGTAAAGTGACTTGCCGGTAACGAGATTGAACAAGGTATCGGTATACCGACGATCGAATCTCGGGCAAGTAAAATACCGCCTGACAAAGGGAATTGTATACGGGATCGATTGAGTCCTTGACATCGTGGTTCATCCGATGAGATCATCGTGGAACATGTGGGAGCCATCATGGGTATCCAGATCCCGCTGTTGGTTATTGACCGGAGAACGTCTCGGTCATGTCTGCATGTCTCCCGAACCCGTAGGGTCTACACACTTAAGGTTCGATGACGCTAGGGTTATAAAGGAAGCTTGTATGTGGT
>NW_021176200.1:0-911 GCF_002162155.2 Triticum dicoccoides
TCATTCGCATAAATGTGGCTCCGGCATTCTTGAGGCCGAATGGCATGGTGATATAGCAGAAGCACCCGAATGGAGTGATGAAAGCTGTTTTTATCTCGTCGGGTCCGTACAGACGGATCTGGTGGTACCCGGAGTAGGCGTCTAGAAAAGACAGTCTCTCGCATCCCGCGGTCGAGTCAACAATTTGATCTATGCGAGGGAGAGGAAAATGATCTTTCGGGCAGGCCCGGTTGATGTGCTTGAAATCAATGCACATTCGGAGCGATTTGTCCTTCTTAGGAACCATGACGACATTAGCGAGCCACTCGGAGTGGTATATCTCTCGGATAAATCCTGCCGCCAACAGTCGAGCCACTTCCTCACCAATGGCTTTTCTCTTCTGGACGGCGGACCGCCGAAGATGCTCTTTGACTGGTTTTGCAGATGATCGACTCTTAGGCGATGCTCAGCCAGTCCCCCGGGAACACCTGGCATGTCAGCGGGCTTCCATGCAAAAATGTCCCAGTTCTCACGGAGGAACTGGATGAGCGCTTCTTCCTATTTCGGGTCGAGTGTTGTGGAGATGTGGGTCGGAGCTGCATCGGGGTCGGTCGGGTGAATGTGAACAGGCTTCGTCTCACCGGACGACTGAAATGCGGACTCTGTGGCGGGTTTCTTGGATCGCAGCAAATCACTCGGATCTGCATTTTGCTTGTATTCTTCGAATTCGACCGCTGTCACCTGGGAATCGGCAATCTTTGAGCCCTTCTGAAAGCACTCTTCTGCCTTTTTCCGATCACCGGTGACAGTGATCACTCCTTTGGGGCCGGGCATCTTCAATTTGAGGTACACGTAACATGGTCGAGCCATGAACCGTGCGTAAGCTGGTCTCCCCAAAATGGCATGATATGCACTCTGAAAATCCACGACCT
>NW_021176201.1:0-847 GCF_002162155.2 Triticum dicoccoides
CTAGGTCAACTCTATTGTAAAATTATTTTAACTAGCTTATAGAACTAGTTCAACTCTAGTGTATAATTATTTGTACTAGGCTATAGAGCTAGTTCAACTCTAGTGTAAAATTATTTGTACTAGGCTATGGACCTAGTTCAGTTTAGTGTAAAATTATTTGTATTAGGTTATAGAGCTAGTTCAACTCTAGTGTAAAATTATTTGTACTTGGCTAGAGAGCTTGTGCTACTCTAGTGTAAAATTATTTGTACTATGCTATAGAGCTAGTTCAACTCTAGTGTAAAATTATTTGTACTAGGCTATAGAGCTAGTTCAACTCTAGTGTAAAATTATTTGTACTAGGCTATACAGCAAGTTCAACTCTAGTGTGAAATTATTTGAACTAGCTTATAGAACTAGTTCAACTCTAGCGTAAAATTATTTGTACTAGGCTATATAGCTAGTTCAACTCTAGTGTAAAATTATTTCAACTAGCTTATAGAGCTAGTAAAACTATAGTGTAAAATTATTTGAACTAGCTTATAGAGCTAGTTTAACTCTAGTGTAAAATTATTTGTACTAGGCTATAGAGCTAGTTCAACTCTAGTGAAAAATTATTTGAACTAGCTTATAGAGCTAGCTCAACTCTAGTGTAAAATTATTTTAACAAGCTTATAGAGCTAGTTCAACTCTAGTGTAAAATTATTTGTACTAGGCTATAGAGCGAGTTCAACTCCGGTGTAAAATTATTTGAACTAGCTTATAGAGCTAACTCAACTGTAGTGTAAAATTATTTGAACTAGGTTATAGAGCTAGCACAACTCTAGTGTAAAATTATTTGTGCTAGGCTATAGAGCTATTGCAACTC
>NW_021176202.1:0-1476 GCF_002162155.2 Triticum dicoccoides
GGACCCCCTGCCGGACTCCGAACCTCCTGCGCCCTTGCTAGTCGAATCCGATTGGGCGCCGATCATGGAATTCACCACTGCGGACACCTTTCAGCACTCACCCTTCGGTGATATCTTAAATTCGCTGAAGCATCTCTCACTATCCGGAGAGCCCTGGCCGAACTGCGGCCGGGATGGTCGGGACACGGACAATGAAGAAATTCAGAGCCCACCCACCACCCACTTCATAGCAACCGTCGACGATCTAACCGACGTGCTAAAATACGACTCCGAAGACATCAACGGTATGGACGACGATGCTGGAGACGATCAAGAACCAGCGCCTACAGGGCACTGGAAGGCCACCTCGTCACATGACATACATATGGTGGACACCCCAAAGGGAAGCGATACCGAGGAACAACGGGACGCGGCAGAGGATAATCCCGCCGATAAACAACCAAAACGGCGACGTAGACGCCGCCCTAAGTCCCGCCTCGATCAAAGCAGCATTCCTAACGACCCAGCGATAGAGCATGGCAAACTAGCGAACGATGAACATACAACCAAGCAACCATCCGAACAAGACGAACCGGATAATCAACCCCTTCACGGAGCAATCAACAGTCCGGACACACCACCGGAGCATAAGAACCTTCACAAAAGACTCGTCGCCATTGCAAGAAGTTTGAAGAAGGAAAAACGGAAGCTCAAAACAGCGGAAGACATACTCAGAATGAAGTGGAGCAAAGTACTCAAGACCGCAGACAAATATGGCAATGGCCATCAAACAAAGAGCTATACGAAGCGCAAGTTGCTGCCAGAATTTGACGAGGAAGCCATAGAGCCCTCACAGTCAAAAAATAAAGAGGCCGCCTGGCCAGATAGACGGCCAGATAACAGGCCAAAAGCGACAAGCGGCGCCGCACACAAGCCGACTTATGATCCTGGGAAAACGGACGGCCCAACTAGGTCCATCTACGGGCCAAAAAGGAGGGCCCCAGGAAGTAACACAACACGACAAGCGTTCGAAGACAGCGGCACACCCAAATACAGGGGCGCCGCACACCCGCTATGTTTTACCGATGAGGTGCTGGATCATGAATTTCCAGCAGGGTTCAAACCCATAAACATAGAGACATACGACGGCACAACAGACCCAGGAGTCTGGTTAGAAGATTACATACTACACATACACATGGCTAGAGGAGATGATCTCCACGCCATAAAATACCTACCCCTCAAGCTCAAAGGGCCAGCTCGGCATTGGCTCAAAAGCCTCCCAGAAAACACTGTTGGAAGTTGGGAAGAGCTTGAGGACGCGTTTAGAGCAAATTTTCAAGGGACTTATGTCCGCCCTCCGGATGCAGACGATCTGAGTCATATAACCCAACAGCCCGGAGAGTCAGCGCGCAAATTCTGGAACAGGTTCCTTACCAAAAAGAACCAAATAGTCGACTGTCCGGATGCGGAAGCCTTAGCAGCTTTTAAACACAA
>NW_021176203.1:0-1191 GCF_002162155.2 Triticum dicoccoides
CGCCCCGCCCCGACCCCGCGGTTCCCCGCCCCGACCTCGCGCCGGCTGCCCCGCCCCGACCCTGCGCTGGCCGCCCCGCCCCTACCCTGCGCCTCCCCGCCCCAACTCCGGCCGGCCCTCTCGAAGGTGATCTTTTGAAGTTTTTAGTGTTTTTTAGTAATTTTGTAGCTTGTTAGATATATATAGTTAGATAGGTATTTAGGTAGGTATTTAGATAGGTATTTAGATAGTTAGATACATAGTTAGATAGATAGTTAGATAGGTAGATAGTTAGATAGATAGATATTTGTTGGTTAGATGAGATGCTATATAGATAGATAGTTAGATAGGTAGATAGTTAGATAGGTAGATAGTTAGTAAAAAAATTGGTTAGATGAGATGCTATATGTTGCATACCTTGAAAAAGAAAATTGGTGATGATGATGAATATGTGATGGCGATGATGAATATGTGATGGCGATGATGAATATGTGATGACGATGATTAATATGTGATGACGATGATGAATATAGGTAGTAAAAAATTTGGTTAGACGAATAGGTGATAATGATGATGATGAATATGTCATGACGATGATGAATATATTGTTAATGTTGTTAGTTTTTTTGCCTACATGATGCAAAAATAAATGAATGCATGTTTAAATGTTTTAAGTATGCTCTATGAGTTGTGATGTTCTAATTTTTTGTCGCGATGAAATTTGCAGGCTTTGTGGTTTCACATTTCATTGGAGTGACCGCTGTCCAACGTGTTGGTCTCCCCGAGCATCCCTCTGCTGTTCGACTACTTCCTCTATAGCCGAGGGTGAGCTACAAGTCCATCTCCTCCAATTTTTCATATCCCTAGATTTCATTCTCAAGTCAACTGACGTAACCTAGGCGTCTCCCGTCCGAAAGGGTTGCATCGATAAATATGCATTCAATTGCATATTTATCACCGCAGCTCTTTTGGATTGTCCAGCGTTTTCCATGGACAGCCCGAGGATGTGCAGATTGGGTATGTTCTTCATGTTCTACCCCGTTCCGAGACAGGATTTCGGCGGCACCTCCCCATTGTTCTCCGGAGCACATTCTCTCGGCTATTTGCCGAGACGTGTATCTGGAGAACAGCGGGGAGGTGCTGCCGAAATTTTGTCTCAGAACGGGGTAGAATGGAGAACGTACTCAATCTACACATCCTCGGGTGGGATTA
>NW_021176204.1:0-1437 GCF_002162155.2 Triticum dicoccoides
GAGAGGGGGAGGGCTGCGCCAGAACTTCGTGTTTAGCTCCCATGCGCCTCCCCACTATATATAGGGGTGGAGGGGCTGGTTTCTTGCCCTCCAAGTCCATTGGGGCGTTGGCCAAGGTGGGAGGAAAGAAATCTCATTATTTCCTTCCCCACCGATTGTTATCCCCCCTTTTTAGGGATCTTGATCTTATCCCTTCGGGATATGATCTTATTCCTTCTAAGGGGGGATCTTGGTGCGCCTTGACCAGGGGTGTGGGGCCTTGCCCCCACTACCCACGTCCATGTGGGTCCCCCCATGCAGGTGGGCCCCACTCCGGAACCTTCTAGAACCTTCCCGGTACAATACCGAAAAATCCCGAACATTTTTCGGTGGCCAAAATAGGACTTCCCATATATAAATCTTTACCTCCGGACCATTCCGGAACTCCTCGTGACGTCCGGGATCTCATCCGGGACTCTGAACAACATTCAGTAACCACATACAAACTTCCTTTATAACCCTAGCGTCATCGAACCTTAAGTGTGTAGACCCTACGGGTTCGGGAGACATGTAGACATGACCGAGACGTTCTCCGGTCAATAACCAACAGCGGGATCTGGATACCCATGATGGCTCCCACATGTTCCACGATGATCTCATCGGATGAACCACGATGTCAAGAACTTAATCAATCCCGTATTCAATTCCCTTTGTCTATCGGTATGTTACTTGCCCGAGATTCGATCGTCGGTATCCAATACCTTGTTCAATCTCGTTACCGGCAAGTCACTTTACTCGTTCCGTAACACATCATCCCGTGATCAACTCCTTGGTCACATTGCGCATATGATGATGTCCTACCGAGTGGGCCCAGAGATACCTCTCCGTTTACACGGAGTGACAAATCCCAGTCTCGATCCGCATAAAACAATAGATACTTTCGGAGATACCTGTAGTGCACCTTTATAGTCACCCAGTTACGTTGTGACGTTTGATACACCCAAAGCACTCCTACGGTATCCCGGAGTTACACGCTCTCATGGTCGAAGGAAGAGATACTTGACATTGGCAAAGCTCTAGCAAATGAACTACACAATCTTTTGTGCTAGTCTTAGGATTGGGTCTTGTCCATCACATCATTCTCCTAATGATGTGATCCCGTTATCAACGACATCCAATGTCCATAGCCAGGAAACCATGACTATCTGTTGATCACAACGAGCTAGTCAACTAGAGGCTCACTAGGGACATATTGTGGTCTATGTATTCACACGTGTATTACGATTTCCGGATAATACAGTTATAGCATGAATAAAAGACAATTATCATGAACAAGGAAATATAATAATAATACTTTTATTATTGCCTCTAGGGCATATTTCCAACAGTCTCCCACTTGCACTAGAGTCAATAATCTAGTTCACATCGCCATGTGATTAACACTCACAGGTCACATCG
>NW_021176205.1:0-958 GCF_002162155.2 Triticum dicoccoides
TGGACAATCCAAAAGAGCTGCGGTGATAAATATGCAATTGAATGCATATTTATCGATGCAACCCTTTCGGACGGGAGACGCCTAGGTTACGTCAGTTGACTTGAGAATGAAATCTAGGGATATGAAAAATTGGAGGAGATGGACTTGTAGCTCACCCTCGGCTATAGAGGAAGTAGTCGAACAGCAGAGGGATGCTCGGGGAGACCAACACGTCGGACAGCGGTCACTCCAATGAAATGCGAAACCACAAAGCCTGCAAATTCCATCGCGACAAAAAATTAGAACATCACAACTCATAGAGCATACTTAAAACATTTAAACATGCATTCATTTATTTTTGCATCATGTAGGCAAAAAAACTAACAACATTAACAATATATTCATCATCGTCATGACATATTCATCATCATCATTATCACCTATTCGTCTAACCAAATTTTTTACTACCTATATTCATCATCGTCATCACATATTCATCATCGTCATCACATATTCATCATCGCCATCACATATTCATCATCGCCATCACATATTCATCATCATCACCAATTTTCTTTTTCAAGGTATGCAACATATAGCATCTCATCTAACCAATTTTTTACTAACTATCTACCTATCTAACTATCTACCTATCTAACTATCTATCTATATAGCATCTCATCTAACCAACAAATATCTATCTATCTAACTATCTACCTATCTACCTATCTATCTAACTATGTATCTAACTATCTAAATACCTATCTAAATACCTACCTAAATACCTATCTAACTATATATATCTAACAAGCTACAAAATTACTAAAAAACACTAAAAACTTCAAAAGATCACCTTCGAGAGGGCCGGCCGGAGTTGGGGCGGGGAGGCGCAGGGTAGGGGCGGGGCGGCCAGCGCAGGGTCGGGGCGGGGCAGCCGGCGCGAGGTCGGGGCGGGGAACCGCGGGGTCGGGGCGGGGCG
>NW_021176206.1:0-1258 GCF_002162155.2 Triticum dicoccoides
TCTCGGTCATGTCTGCATGTCTCCCGAACCCGTAGGGTCTACACACTTAAGGTTCGATGACGCTAGGGTTATAAAGGAAGCTTGTATGTGGTTACCGAATGTTGTTCGGAGTCCCGGATGAGATCCTGGACGTCACGAGGAGTTCCGGAATGGTCCGGAGGTAAAGATTTATATATAGGAAGTCCTGTTTCGGCCATCGGGACAAGTTTCGGGGTCATCGGTATTGTACCGGGACCACCGGAAGGGTCCCGGGGGCCCACCGGGTGGGGCCACCTGCCCCGGGGGGGCACATGGGCTGTAGGGGGTGCGCCTTGGCCTACATGGGCCAAGGGCACCAGCCCCAAGAGGCCCATGCGCCTGGGGAAACCCTAAAGGAAGAGTCCCAGCAGGGGAAGGCACCTCCTAGGTGCCTTGGGGGGGGGGAGGACTCCTCCCCTGGCCGCCGCCCCCTTGGAGATTGGATCTCCTAGGGGCTGGCACACCCCCCCTTGGGATCCCTATATATAGTGGGGTAGGAGGGCCTCCCAAACACACCTGATGCCTTTGGTGCAGCCCCTCCCTCTCTCCCAAGTTCTCCTCCTCTTCTCCCATGGTGCTTGGCGAAGCCCTGCGGGATTGCCACGCTCCTCCACCACCACCACGCCGTTGTGCTGCTGTTGGATGGAGTCTTCCTCAACCTCTCCCTCTCTCCTTGCTGGATCAAGGCGTGGGAGACGTCACCGGGCTGTACGTGTGTTGAACGCGGAGGTGCCGTCCGTTCGGCACTTGATCATCGGTGATCTGAATCACGACTAGTACGACTCCATCAACCCCGTTCACTTGAACGCTTCCGCTTAGCGATCTACAAGGGTATGTAGATGCACTCCCCTTTCTACTCGTTGCTGGTCTCTCCATAGATAGATCTTGGTGTTACGTAGGAAATTTTTTGAATTTCTGCTACGTTCCCCAACAGTGGCATCATGAGCTAGGTCTATTGCGTAGATTCTTTGCACGAGTAGAACACAAAGTAGTTGTGGGCGTTGATGTTGTTCAATATGCTTACCGTTACTAGTCCAATCTTGTTTCGACGGTATTGTGGGATGAAGCGGCCCGGACCGACCTTACACGTACTCTTACGTGAGACAGGTTCCACCGATTGACATGCACTTGGTGCATAAGGTGGCTAGCGGGTGCCAGTCTCTCCCACTTTAGTCGGAACGGATTTGATGAAAAGGGTCCTTATGAAGGGTAAATAGCAATTGGCATATCACGTTGTGGT
>NW_021176207.1:0-1557 GCF_002162155.2 Triticum dicoccoides
TATTTAAACATTTTATAAAAGTGTGGTTTCTCCACCATAATTATCTATGCAATATTTGGTTCACTCCGAACATTTTAGTTTTAATATTTGAAAACTTTTATTGTTTGCCTATTTTTGAATTTGAATTTGAATCGGTTTCGAACTAACTCGAGATTAGCAACTATAAACGAGGTGACGTGGCACCATTAGCAGAGGATCACTGTAGCTTAATTACCCGGGCGTCACAATTCTCCTCCACTACAAGAAATCTCGTCCCGAGATTTAAGCGGTGGAGTAAGGGGCGAAGGTGTTGGTAGCGAAAAACCTAACGAGTCTTCTCGGTCTTGGCTTCCCTTTCGAAGAGGTTGATCCCTTTCGTTGATGTCTTCATTTCACTGCTTCAAGTCACCATGATCAATTTGTCATCCTTTCTTCGGGATCTCCATCGTACTTACGAATAGGTAAGGGGCAGCTCTACAACGATAGGGTGTTACAAGGGAAAATCTTCTGGGGGTTTCCCAAGTATGAACATATGAGTATCTCTCGAGTTGAACAAATGAAACACATCGAGAGCAAAGTAAGACGGTGCAATAAGAAGTTTCAAGCGGATAGGCAATCGTTCATTGCCTGAAACAGAGTGTGAATGGGGTTCAGAGCAGCAGGAATAAGTATTGTGTCCGATACCAGAATTGATCACTAGGAAGGTGGCTCGCAAATTACATACGAAGTCAAGCTATAGGAATAACTTTGGCAACATGGTGTATAGGAGAGTCAGGTTTCGATCCTGTGAAATTGTGGGTTATGGGCCCACCATGTGGTCCTTTTTTTATATAATAGGAGCAGTGACATCTTGCACGGTCATGATAGCAAGGCATGTCAGGGAGTACCATGTCAGCTATGTCGGCAACAACGTTGGTACCAAGGGCGAGGGACGAAGAGAACCATTTTCCTGCTCGTTGAAACGAGGCGGACCAATAGGCAAGGTTCCCGTCCATCGGTGGTTACCGGAATGTCATCATCAATAGTAACAAGGTCTTACTGACAGAGTTGTACATCGAGGTGTTTGCACAAGCAGTGGATTATTACTGCTTATATCATATAGATCATAGAAAAGGTTTAAACAAACAAATGGAAGGAAATATGATCATCAGATTAAACAGAACAATGGAAAGGAAAATATGTTTAAACACATATTTCGAGGGTATATCCTTCCCAAGGACAAGCAGAGCAAGATATCCATGACAGTATATAAAGTAGAAAACCATTTAGGTAAGGGGGGAGGAATCTCATGATATTACTCATACAACGGTGTTAGGATAATTGATAATTAAAATATAGCATCGTGCTTCAAACGTGCCTGTTGAAAATCGGAGTACCATTGACATGCTTCGAGATAGCAGTGACATGGTCTTCCGGTGAAGATCAGACTTTGGAAACACGAAGGATCCATCAAGAATAACTTGTAGAATAAGTCTTACAATTTCCTCATGGATGAATGGATAACCTTGCTGAAAAGGAATCTATAATGATAGGTCCTCCAGCCGGGGGGGGGGGGTGCTAGGCATGACATCATGTTAC
>NW_021176208.1:0-1290 GCF_002162155.2 Triticum dicoccoides
GTGCGATTACGACGTTCGGACACACCGTTTCGCTGAGGTGTTCCAGGCGGCGTGAGTTGTGAAACGATTCCACATTTCCTTAAGTGTGTACCAAATTCGTGACTTAAGTATTCTCCTCCACGATCTGATCGTAAGAATTTTATCTTTCGGTCACGTTGATTCTCTACCTCATTCTGAAATTCCTTGAACTTTTCAAAGGTCTCAGACTTGTGTTTCATTAAGTAGACATACCCATATCTACTCAAGTCATCAGTGAGAGTGAGAACATAACAATATCCTCCGCGAGCCTCAACGCTCATTGGACCGCACACATCGGTATGTATGATTTCCAACAAGTTGGTTGCTCGCTCCATTGTTCCGGAGAACGGAGTCTTGGTCATTTTGCCCAAGAGGCATGGTTCGCACGTGTCAAACGATTCATAATCAAGAGACTCTAAAAGTCCATCGGCATGGAGCTTCTTCATGCGCTTGACACCAATGTGACCAAGGCGGCAGTGCCACAAGTATGTGGGACTATCGTTATCAACTTTAAATCTTTTGGCATCTATACTATGAACATATGTAATATTACGCTCGAGATTCATTAAGAATAAACCATTGACCATCGGAGCATGACCATAAAACATATCTCTCATATAAATCGAACAACCATTATTCTCAGACTTAAATGAGTAGCCATCTCGTATTAAACGAGATCCAGATACAATGTTCATGCTCAAACTTGGCACTAAATAACAATTATTAAGGTTCAAAACTAATCCCGTAGGTAAATGTAGAGGCAGCGTGCCGACGGCGATCACATCGACTCTGGAACCATTCCCGACGTGCATAGTCACCTCGTCCTTCGCCAGTCTCCGTTTATTCCACAGCTCCTGCTGTGAGTTACAAATATGAGCAACGGCACCGGTATCAAATACCCAGGAGTTACTACGAGTACTGGTAAGGTACACATCAATCACATGTATATCAAATATACCTTTGGTGTTGCCGGCCTTCTTATCCGCTAAGTATTTGGGGCAGTTCCGCTTCCAGTGACCCTTCCCCTTGCAATAAAAGCACTCAGTCTCAGGCTTGGGTCCATTCTTTGACTTCTTCCCGGTAACTGGCTTACCAGGCGCGGCAACCTCCTTGCCGTCCTTCTTGAAGTTCTTCTTACCCTTGCCCTTCTTGAACTTAGTGGTCTTATTGACCATCAACACTTGATGTTCTTTCTTGATTTCAGCCTCTGCTGACTTCAGCATCGAGAACACTTCAGGAATGGTCTTTTCCATCCCCTGCATGTTGTAGTTC
>NW_021176209.1:0-9044 GCF_002162155.2 Triticum dicoccoides
TGCAAGGACATGCGGTCCCTCACAGTTGCGATTCGGCCCTGGACTTGCAACTAGGTAAATTATAAAACAACACACAAAAAACTGCCCCAGTTGCAAGTCTAGGGTTGCATTGCAAGTGACATCGAGTAAACACCCCCCCCCCAGTTGCAAGTCGAGGGCAGGGTTGCAAGTGACATGCGGTCCCTTGCAGTTGCGAGTCAACCCTGGACTTGCAACTGGGGCAACTACGAAACAACACACAAAAAATAGCCCCATTTGCAAGTATAGGGTTGAGTTGCAAGTGACATCGAGTAAACACCCTCGAGTTGCAAGTCGAGGGTCGACTTGCAAGTGACATGCGGGGCCTCGCAGTTGCAAGACGACCCCGGACTTGCATCTAGGGCAATTACAAAACATCACATGAAAAACAGACCAGTTGCAAGTCCAAGGTTGAGTTACAAGTGGCATCGAGTAAACACCCCAAGTTGCAAGTCGATGGTTGAGTTGCAAGTGGCATGTGGTCCCCACAGTTGTGAGACGATGCTGGACTTGCAACTAAAGCAATTATGAAAACAACACACAAAAATAGACCAATTGCAAGTCCAGGGTTGACTTGCAAGTGGCATCAAGTAAACACCCCCAACAACCAACACAACAACAACAACAACAACAACAACAACAACAACAACAACAACAACGCACAAGACCAGTAGCAAGTCGATGGTCTAATTGCAAACGATATGCGGGTCCTCACAGTTACGAGTTGATGGTGGACTTGCAACTGGGGCAATTACGAAACAACACACACAAAAATAATCTAGTTGCAAGTCTAGGGTTGGGTTGTAAGTGACATCGAGTAAACACCACCACTTGCAAGTCGATGGTGGACTTGCAACTAGGGCAACAATAAGAACAACACATAAGAACAGTTGCAAGTCGATGGTCTACATTCAAATGACATGCGGGCCCTCTTAGTTGCGAGCCGATGGTAGACATGCAATTGGGGCAATTATGAAACATCACACAAAAAACTGCCTAGTTGCAAGTCCAGGGTTGAGTTGCAAGTGACATCGAGTTGTTGTCGACATGCAACTGGCCCGACAACCCTTGCTTGACATCAGTTGCAGTATCTTTGTGGCCATGCAGTTGTTGTCGGGTTACACACTTGCAATTGTATGTCTAGTGATGGACATCCAACTGGCCCTGGCAACCCCCCTCTCGACCGAGTTGCATGGGCATTGTGTGTGCGTGTGCAATCGAGTTATAACGCTTGTGGTTACGTGTCTTGTGGTAAAATAAGAATTCTTCATTGTTACACACGTATGACGGGGCTTGCAATTGCGTGCATGTTGTGATTCTTGCAGTTGCGCTCGAGGCGTGACGCTTGCAACTACGTGGAAGTTGCCAAGCTTCTTATTGCGTGTGTGGTGCGACGCTAGACAAAAGAACTTTTTAATAGATGAAGAAGAAAAAACCTCAATAAGAAAAATGAGAAAGAGAAGCATGAGTAAAAATATGAACTTACAAAAACATAGAAGAACAACAAAACCCCAAAAAATTCAATGAAAAAAAGGAAATAAAAAAGAAACTAGAACCACTACTCTTCCCTTATACTATAGTCAGAGGATATTAAAACAAATCATGGGAACCATAACTTCTTTCACACTCTCTTCCATTCTAGAATGAATCTTGCTGTCATCTTCTTTGTAAGTCAAAAATGTGAATAATGATAAGCATAAAAAAGAAAACACAAATGAGAGAATAAACTGGGAACACAAAAAAGTACTATAAAATATCTATCTTCTAGTACAATTAAAAAATTAACCAAATCTCATCTACGTAGAAATTAGTGAAAAATATTTTTACATGTTCTCTCCCAACCCAAAAATGAAAACCAAAAAAGTGAAAAAGATATAAGATAAAAAAGAAGGTAAAATTGAAACTTAAATAGAAATAATGGATAAAAACTAAAACAGCAAAGAAAAACGAAATGCAGAAAAAGACATCACTTGTCCCCTGCACCCTGTAGGACAAAAAGTAAAAAGAACAGACCCAACGTTAGAGGCCCACACAAGCCCAGGGGACAAAAACCTATCACAGGGTCCTCTCCCTCAGCATGCGACAAAACAAATGGGCCGCGCCTTGTCGCTACAAGCGTTCCGTCTGGACAAAACATGAATCGTGACGTGATTGGATCTAATGGTGGAAAAAGTGAATGAGACCAAAAAAAATCTCAGCTGAATGAGTTTTAGCAAAACCATACAAAATATAGTAACGGACCATTCAAAGTATAGTAAATTTTATAACAATGTAGTAAATTTTATAACAATGTAGTAAATTGGTTAATTTGGATAGTTAAAAAGTATATTTGAATTACCATATTTTGTATAGTGATTTAAAGCAAAACGGAGAGTGGCATATTATGGGAGCATGAAATTATGAACCTACAAAGAAAATTGGCAGCGTTTGAGGTCCCGTACACGCCGCTAGTGATTGTTTTAGCAGCGTTTAGAGGCTATACGCTGCTAGAAAGCCTGTTAGCAGCGTGTGAGCCACTTGAACGCTGCTAATTAAGTTAAACTATGCAAATTTCC
Source organism: Triticum dicoccoides (assembly GCF_002162155.2). Classification (NCBI taxonomy): domain Eukaryota; kingdom Viridiplantae; phylum Streptophyta; class Magnoliopsida; order Poales; family Poaceae; genus Triticum; species Triticum dicoccoides. Next base: position 2,574 of record NW_021176209.1, read on the forward strand.
TACAAGTTTCATAGCATCCTTTTATGATTCCCAATTTTGATATATCACTAGAAATGGTGTACGTTAAATGCATTAGAAAATATGTCACAAAGATAACAACACCCACCCCCCCAGCGCCCTTTCCGGTCGAAACAGTTGATAGATCCTGTCGGGCCGGGTCAAATCAGGTAGTAGTAGTGTCGTCGTCCACAGATCGTGTCCGTCCATGAATTAGCTGGAAGGACAAGCATAGCCCTTGCCCTAGCACGACACGAGGTCCATCCTCTGGGGCACCAGACATGACTTGTTGATGTAAGTGGCAAATGCATGCGTACACCCCGTCGTCCTCGTGTCCTCTCGTGTCCTACTTTCGTGATACTACTACATGCATGGGAATATACCGGCGGTGCCTAGCTATCCTCGGATTTCCGGCACGCGATAGTTGGTGATACAATGATTCTTCCGGTGCAATGGAGCTGTCGAATTCTGGGTAGGGAGTCGGTGCCATCGCGGGAGGACGCAGCTCCTCTGACGTACGGCGCACTCGCTGATGTGTGGACCCGGACCCACGCGTCAGTGGCCCAACGTCAGGTGGCCGTACGTCAGGGGATCCGGCTCCATCGCGGGAAGGTTTCAGAGGGTGGCGTAGTGGGGCTAAATTTCATGTTTTGACTTTTCTGAAATCTATTCGAGATTTGACTCTAGTTTGAAAAAATTTTAAGATCTGACAATTTTGCTACCGCCAGTGACCTTGGCGGTAGGCTAGACGGTAGGGTTGCATGCCCTACCGCCAAAAAACTCCTAAGTATTGAACACAGTGCGTGCTCGTGCCTACCGCCAAGCACCTTGGCGGTAGGGTTGTACATGCTACCGCCAACCCGGTTGGCGATAGTGATGTTTCCTACCGCCAAAGTCTCTGGCGGTAGGCTGTTAGACCCTACCGCCATGGACTCTGACGGTAACAAAATGGTCAAATCTCGAAAAAAAATAAACTATGGTTAAATCTTAAATAGGTTCCAGAAAAGGGTCAAAACACGAAAATTTGCCGTGTGGTGGTGGTGTCGTAGGTGAGACACTGAGAGGATGGTCCACTCACGTCCCATCTGTCGCAAGGGCGCGATTTCGTCTAAGCAATTTTCGTGCGTCGAAGACCGATCTTCTCTCTGGATCGCTTGTCTCAGAGGCGCGATTTCGTCTAGCAATTAACGGTGACGACGACGCGGTTGACTCCCCGGAGCAATCGGAGACGGCTGGCCGGGTCAGGAGGAATCAGCAAAGCCAGGCGGGTGGGGTGGGTAGAATGTGATCCCGATGCCAAAACCGTCACCGTCGTCGAAGCGAAACCACGGCTTTGTTTCACATCAGGCGCCAGGGTCGCACTTTCCGTCGCGTACGTTGCTCGGAGCGAATCTCGCCGCGCCACGCAAAGTTGCACGGTCGGCCGGCGCCATTCACGACGAGTTGATCGGTTGGTTGGAGGTATTTTCAGCGTGATGGATCCGGCATATTCGGCCGCCGGGACGGGACAGCGGCCAGCAGGAGACGCGCTCCTGACGGCAGGGCACGTACGGGTGGGCAAATGTTGGAGCGCAATGCAAGCAGCTCACGCACAAGTGTCCCTCCCGCTACCGGTGCCGTGGGGAAGAAGGCGATGCACGGGCGTCGTCTGCTACACGGGTCGCCGTCGTGGGGCGTGCGAGATGCCGATGCCGATGGAGGGTGACGCGTTCGTGCCCTACAAAACAGCGCGGGGGTCGGACCACCGACGGCCAAGGTGCGGAGAGCCGTGCACGCAACGGACGGATGGAGTAGGCGCGCTGGCCACATAGACCGGCGGTACGGCCGTGGCGCGTGAGTGATGGGGATGAGGATGGAGGAAGGAGGTGCGGCGCATTACATCGACACACTGTGCGCGTCTTTCTCGGCCGGCGACGGCGAGGTGGCGGTTCAGAAGTCGACTCCGTCGTCCGCATGCACGTACTACTATTTCTCTGAACGCACGACGAAACCTGCACCTGTAAAAACAACATGAAATGCCAAGTGCATGCGTCACTGCACTTCACATAAGGACATCGCTGTTTCTGGTAGTCTTGGTCTTGCTCCCCGTGTCAGCACGCAATCTATCTCCCCGCACCTCTCATGGAGGTCACGACGAATACAACGGTTAATACGCGACTGTATATGAATATGATAGCCCTCCTTAGGATCACTGGACGTCTGTGATACACACGTCCCTGTCTGTAACTGTAAGACGCCGATGCAGGACCTCTAATGGTGATCACCCTCCATCAAACTCGATCCAAGACCGGCGGGCGTCGTTTTCGTCATAGCTCCGATCGCATCAGGTTTCGCGGGTTTCTTTGCCGGCTTCTCCCTTCATAATCCGTCTATTACGCAGCCACTAGTGGTCAGCATACGCATGGTATATACTCGATCTACTCGTTGTTTTTGTCCTTATTATTTTGACCAGAAATTGAGCTCCATGTGCCGACCGTCGTTGGTTCATGTCATGCATGACCAGTCATCACTCGGCTTCTGCAGTCATTCGATTTGAAGTAAATAGCATAAAACTATGGGCTAGGGTTTCAGAAAACTAACACTTTCCCTAATTTCTCAGAAAGCTAACACAAAATTGGTTGGTTGTTCTAAAAAACACAAATGATCGGATGATTAAAATTTAGTCTGTATTTGACAGGTAGGACCCGCTCCTAAACAAACCATTTGTTGACTGTTTGTTTGACCGTTAAAGAAACGGCCTCGATGGGAAAGGGTGCAAGGCACCGGGGCTCACCGCGGGCATAAGGGAGGTCGGGCCTCGGGCGATGGTGGGGCAACTAGGATTGGAGAAGGATGTGGGCTATGTTAACGGCGTTGAGCAGCTAGGGCGGCAATTGAGGCGGAATGGCAAGAGCACGGTCGGCCACCATCACCAACAGGGACTCGATTATTTTTATATTTTTTCATAGGGACCTGATTGCTTTTAAAAAAATAAGGACCTGATTGCTTTTAATATTTTCGTAGGACCTGATTGCATTAAAACAATCTAGGGACACGATTACCTTTTGAAAATATGTGGGTCCCACCTGTCATAACGTGTCAACCGTCAACTTAACGGGAAAAGCTAACGGTCGACCTTGCGAGTGTACCCGGGCTATCATAATCACAGTTAAAGTTAAACAACATAGTCACCAGTGCGACACCGTAGTTTTTTGGAACAACCAATCAATTTTATAGTAGCATTTTGAGAAATTAAAAAAAAGATAGTTTTTCGGAACTCTAGCCCCAAATGTGGTTGTCCTCAATTTGGATTCAGTAAGTTCGGCATGACTTTTGCAAAAGTTGGTGGGATTCTTTTCTTTCCCATCTATTTTCTTTTCAGAAATTTTGGCATGGCCTCTGCGGTCCATCGGCTAAGCTATCTCCATCTCGTTTCTTTTTCTTGTTCATAATGTTTTTTGAGAAAAAAAAAGAGGACGTCGCTTTTCGACCTGCGCTGGTGCTGAAAGAGACGAGCATGTACCATGCACAATTTTTTGGTGAACCATCACGCGGCATGGTTCTGGTTCGCAACTCACGCTCGCTCGTGCCGCCCATTTATGCGATGCGCCAGGCCAGTTCCTACCCGTGTCCAGCGGCAACGGGACAGCGGTCATTGTCGCCGACACAACGCACACATGGCGTGTGTTACGAGCAGATTCTTTCTTTCCTGCCGTCGGCGGAGACGCGCGCATTCTTCAACCCGCCGCATGCATACTCCACAAAAGTAGCAACGAGTTTGAAAACTTGAAAGGAGAACACCGGCACGTACGTGTGCATCTTCTTCTCGTTCCACGTACGTCGGCGGTCGGCGATCGCCGCACTTCGCTTCGCCGGCAAGCTTTCGACCGAGGTCACCGGGCGGTCGACAAACTGGCACGATATAGAATACACGCATAACAAGGCCCATGTCGAGCTCACCGTGCATGGCAGGCTAGCTCGCGTCCCATCGACCACCGGGCGTCGGCACGGGAGAAGTCGGTGATGCTCCGCACCCGAACAACGAGGTTTATAGGAGTATATAAGAAGAAGAAAACTAGTACACCGAATTTATATTTTGCAAGAAAAACGTGAATCTATTGTGAAAGTTCACTACAAATGCAAAATACTCCAGACATCAGAAAAACTACACCGAGATATCTGAACCATCGAAGAGTAGAGCTGAATGGTGTGTATAAAAAAAATCTAGGGGCGGCCATGGCTTCCTTGCGCCCCTGGCACCATCACTGGGCATGACAGACCAATCCGATAACAAAAGGAGCCTTTCTACATAAATCCATTTGAACATAGGAGATGATAGGGTGGTCGGCAACCGGTGTCACTAGGCTTCTGGAGTGCGTCCGTCAGTCGGTAGTCGGTGTGGCATGGAGTGCGTCCGTCACCTTGATTCCATTCCGAGTGGAGTGTGGAGCCGAGCTGCCCGTGTTTGTACGCATGGCATCTACTACTCGTCACGTTGGCTTCGTCGATTCGACTCCTTTTTTTTTTGGTGCTTTCCATCGCACGTTTCTGCTTTACGTGCAAGTGTGCAGACGCCTAGTCCACACTTCAACCTCACACTCGCTCTTCAACTAGGATCAAGATATCTTTTTCTCTATGTATCATCCAGGCGGACATTTAACCTTTTTATACTTTCAGTGACCTTTGTTGGATTGTTGTAGATTTTTTTTAGGTTTTTATTACTGTCTATGTGTTTTTCATTCCTGCGCCAAAGATGACCTATGTGTTTTTCATTCCTGCGCCAAAGATGACCTAAGAATTTAACAAGGGACTTATCCCATTGAGACTCGGACGTTCGACAAACTATTTAAGTGTCATGTTTACTCCCTCTGTTTCAAAATTATTGAAGCTCTAGGTGTGTCCTAAACGAAACTTCTTTGGCTTTGACCAAGTATATATAGAAAATATTAACACCTAGAGTATCAAATTAATCTTATGAAATTCTTTATAAAATATAATTTTCTGTTATGTTTATTTGGCATTTGGATTTTAACGCATTTTTCTGAAAAGTTGATCAAACTTAAACAAGTTTGACTTTGGACAAACCCAAAGCTTCAGTTATTTTGGTATGAAGAGTACAGTTAGCCTTCAGATATGCTGGTCGTTCCTCGTGAGTTTCTAGTGCTCGATCCATGTGTGGAGCTAGAGAATAAGGACATGGGTGTACAAGTATACACCCAATATTTTTGGTATCTTGCCCATATATTTTAATAATTAGACCCATATAGAACAATATTTATCAGATAAATTAAGAGAAACTTGAGTAAAAACTAAGAATTTTATTCAACTTTCTACACCCATTTTTTTATGCTGGCTCCGCCACTGGCTCGATCTCATGCAAAAATCTACGAAAGTCCATGAAAGAGAACCCGCAAAGAAAAGACAGTGAGGAAAAGAAAACTAGGAGAGCAGAAAAAAAAAAGGAGATACTATTTCTAGTGGCTAAGAAAGAGGGCAACTGTTAAACAGGGTCTGCTTTTTCGGCTATGTCAAATCACTCTTCAACATCCGATCAAGATCCTAGGACCCAGCTGAATTCTTTTTCCCCCAACCTTCTTCTACACCCCTATACTAGAAGTAACCTAAAAACTAAAATAAGATTAAAAAAATATATATATTCTAAAAAATAATTAGCGACATAAATATTGTTATTAAAAATAAATAAAATGAATAGAATAAAATAAATAAAGACAAACGCCTGCACGTATTTTACACTTTTCTATAATATGTAAGAATAAGAATATGACAGTGCACTTGTCACACACCAGTATAATTTACACACATATTGTAAGTAATTTTGTGTATACTTACACACACATACATGTGAAGAAGAAAATACTCAAAAAAGAAATTGCAGGAAAACTATATTTTTATAAAATGCAAGAATAAGCATATGATAGTGGTACTCAAATATAATCTACACCTATATTGTATAGTAATTGTGTTTATAACTACATCGACAACATCCACAAACACACATAAAAAGGAACAAAAAACTGATTGTGCGGGAAAACAAATTGAGTCGCCAGTCCAATAGCAAAACCGGCTAAGAAATCCCTATACAAACTGCGAATCAGAAATGACAACCTCACGACCACCTCTGCTGTGGGAGATTTGCCTGGATGTGTTTGTTAAATCGTTGACCTTGCCTTGAAGTATTTGCTCATTGACTTTTTGTTGCTAGGTTTAGAGGCGTGACTTTCTAGATCACTGGCCTTTTATATTGGCAGATCCAAATTGACAAGGTAGTCCCGCGGGCAAAAAAAAAATCGATATGGTTTTGTCAACCACGGTGGAAAGAGAGATGCAGATCCCATCTAGGAGTAGCTAGCTATCTCTGTCTGACAAACATTTCCTTATCGATTAACTGTACAAGACTATTTTTTTTGAGTATCAGTACAGACACAAGCGCTCATATATACGCGCATACACTCATCCCTATGAACACACACACGC
>NW_021176210.1:0-1627 GCF_002162155.2 Triticum dicoccoides
TGACCCCGTATGTCGATGAACACAAGAACAGTCTGCGCTCCAAACACCCGGAGCAGTGCGACGACTGGATTACATGTGAACACATCAGGACTTTCAGCAGTTGGTTGGAAACACGTCTCAGAGGTGACAGCACTGTTTGTCATGAGCTGTACTTGTTGTCCAGGGGACCATCTTCGACAGTAATGATTTGGAAAGGATACGAGATAAATGGGAATACATTTTACACGATTGACCAAGATGAAAAGAGCACCAACCAAAACAGCGGTGTCCGCTTTGATGCAGCAACCGACAATGGAAATGACACATATTATGGTTACATAGTAGACATATGGGAACTTGACTACGGAGTAGATTTTAAGGTCCCTTTGTTTAAGTGCAAGTGGGTCAATCTGTCAGGAGGCGGGGTACAGGTAGACCCATAGTACGGAATGACAACAGTGGATCTGAAAAATCTTGGGTACACTGACGAACCGTTCGTCCTAGCCAATGATGTGGCACAGGTTATCTATGTGAAGGACATGTCTACCAGACCGAGGAAAAGAAAAGATAAGGAAGTGAATACATCATACAATGAGCCAAAGCGCCACATAGTTCTTTCAGGAAAAAGGGACATCTTGGGAGTGGAGGGCAAGACAGACATGTCTGAAGAGTATGAAAAGTTTCATGAAATTCCCCCTTCAAAGTCAAGGCTGACCCAAGCATCCTAATAAACGATGAAAATTATCCATGGTTACGGCGCAATAAGCAAACGACACAAGCGAATAAAAAGTGAAGACTTTCTCCCGCAACTATTATGATGATACCATGCCAACTTTGTAACAGACGAGTATGATACCATTGTCCGTTTTGTACATGCACATGCTATGCCAACTTTTTCAGAGTTCATTTGAAAACTATGAATTTGAAAACCTCGCCAACCGAAGGGCGCTCACACCGGTTTATAAATAAAGCAACAAAGAAAACAAAAAAAGAGTTTCCAAATTTGAAAACTAATGGCACTAACAGAAAGTTTATAATTTTTCTAAAACTAAAAGCAAAAAGAATTAAAAAATAAAGCAAAAAACAACAAAAACTAAATAATGCAGAAAACAGAACAAAAAACTGAAAAAAATAAAAATAGCAACAATAAGCATTTTGTTGTAAGTAGAAACAAAATAAAATAAATAAAGCAACAAAGAAAACAAAAAAAAAGTTTTCAGATTTGAAAACTAATGGCACTAACAGAAAGTTTATAATTTTTCTAAAACTAAAAGCAAAAAGAATTAAAAAATAAAGCAAAGGACCAAAAGAAAAATAAACCAAAACCAAAACAAACTAAATAAAGCAACAAATAAAACAAAAAAACAAAAAAAGTGCCACCTACTGGGCACCCACGGCATGAATACGACTAGAAACCCTACCATGGGCCAGGATTTAGGCCCGCGGGAGGCCCAGTAGGCCCACAGGCACATATTGCACGTTTAGGCCCGAAAGCCTGCTTTAGAGAGGAGCTCGAGAGGGAAGGCGCACCGCACCTTATAAACTGGTGCGGCTCCCTCTCAACTAGCGAGGTGGGACTAAACATTTTGGCGCGGGGAAGCACAAGGCCTTTGGTACCGGTTGGTGGCACCAACCGGGACTAATGCCC
>NW_021176211.1:0-2655 GCF_002162155.2 Triticum dicoccoides
GATGGGGGCGGTAGCGGGTAATAGTATTCTCCCTTCGGATTTATGACATGGTCGAGCAAAAATCCCGCTATTTCCTCTTGAAGTGCTTCTACGCGCTCCGTTTCTAGGAGCTTGTCCCGCACCTCTTTGAACTGTTAAGAAGGAGATCAATATGCATGTGTATTAGTTGTGTGACTAGATATCGATAATGGTGTAAAAATTGTGAATAGTGTTCTGACAAGCGTACCCATTCCTATCTTTGAGATCTGCTCCTTTCGGACGACATCATGCGAATGTTCTCGCAAACGCAGAATGCACACAGATCAGTCCCCTGCGCCTGCTTCAAGGTCTTTATTACGATAATGGAATTTAATTTGATCAGATAATAATTAATCAAGCATAATAATTAAAGAGATGGCAGCTAGCTAGCTAGCTAGTACTACTTAATTAGTTACCTTGGGTCGAAACCATTTCAGCTGTCGTTTCCATTCGCCTTCCGTGACGCTGATGAACCTTGCCCAAGCCCTGCCCGCCGACAAAGAAAATGAATAAAGGGGTTATTAAATAGTTCATATCATGAAATGACGAACTAAATAGGCCAAGATATATAGTTAATAATGATTGAAATTACCCGTTGACTATCCCAAACAAGATGTTATAGTCACTATTTGCTTTGAGTAGTGAGTCCAGTATTTGAACTGTTCCGGCGTCAACTTTAATGATACACAAGATCCAGTGAAATCTGCATGCACACACGTTTGCATGTCTTAATTAAGCGGGCATATGTAAGCAAAAACATGTACCTAGCTAGTAGGCAAAAACAGAGAATTTGTAGTACAAGAAAGTGTGACTCACTGGAAGTTGTAAGGAACTAGTATATCTTCATTGTATTTGAGGCGCTTCAAGAACTCTAGCATAATGTCCTCTACCCGCTTTTCATGATGCTTGTTTATTGTTCATGTGTATTCATTAACGGTGTTTGAGTTAATGAACCCAATGACATAGCGTCCACCTTTTCTCATTTCATACATCTTCATCCTGCATAATACCATAGAAAAGAATATAGAGAGGATAATTACAGGTAATGATTGATCAAAAGGATCACTACAGCTAACTTGAGACTTAAATTACAGAAAGAAATCACTTACAGACAATAGCAACTGACGATAGATTTGTCGAGTGCGTCTTGATTGTATAACTGAAACAGTTCAGAATACTCAACGGTCACAGGTTTCTCATGGTAGTAATGATCCTTCTTGACTTGCACCATGAGGGACTCTCAATCGGATCTCTTGGTAATGTCCATGTACCATTGATGCAATTCATACATTCTGGTTGGGAGCTTCTTGACCTCTTCTGGCTTGACCAAAGGTTGGCCCAGGGTATATTTCCGTTTTATTTCCTCCTCTTTAAGCACAGGCATGTCCTCGATCTCGAGGAGTTGTCCAACAGTGATTTTGAGAGTTTCAGCCTGCATTATATGCTCCTGGGTTATTACCACATCGCCCACCTCGGAAACGTAAACTGTTTGGCCACAATAATATTGGGCGCGCGTACTGTCACGTGTTGTTGGCGGCACAACAAGCGGGGGGATTGATTGCGCCGCCTGTTCTCCCAGCTGGGCAACGGTTTTCCCGCTTTTTTTGACAGCTGCTTGTTGTTTGCCCGAGCTCGAGCTCGCCTCCTTCTGTAGACGTTGTCGATGTAACTTCCTGATGTGGCGCTCATAGTCTGTGTCAACAGGCTTAGGAGCTGGTGGTTGAGCCATACGAATGAAGTGGTCAACTACTTCCACAGGCACTTTCTTCCTTGGCGGCGGTGGCGATTTCGGTCCAAAATGGGCGTCGACTTCTGCCCACACTATGGCATTGGTTTGCTCCTCGGTCCTGTCATAAGCCCTCACAGGAAGAGGAGTACTGAGGTTTGGACCAGGTTGTCCACCAGGACCCTTTCCAAAGACCACCTTCAAATCCTTGACCATATCATGTACATCAGCACCAGTACGGTGGCGAGGCTTCGTCCGGTGATCCGCCTCACCTTTGAAATGCTCGCCTTTCTTTCTTACGGGATGCCTGCTCGGAAGAAATCGACGATGTCCCAGGTACACATTCTTATTAGCCAAATATATACTGTCGGTATCATCCAAACAGTGCGTGCATACGCGGTATCCCTTGTTTGTCTGTCCTGAAAGGTTACTGAGAGCAGGCCAATCATTGATGGTCACGAACAGCAACGCCTTTAGGTCAAATTCTTCCCCCATGTGCTCATCCCACGCACGTACACCTGTTCCATTCCACAGTTGTAAGAGTTCTTCAACTAATGGCCTTAGGTACACATCAATGTCGTTGCCGGGTTGCTTAGGGTCTTGGATGAGCACTGGCATCATAATGAACTTCCGCTTCATGCACAACCAAGGAGGAAGGTTATACAAACATAGAGTCACAGGCCAGGTGCTATGGTTGCTGCTCTGCTCCCCAAAAGGATTAATGCCATCTGCGCTTAGACCAAACCATACGCTCCTTGCGTCATCTGCAAACTCCTTCCCGTACTTTCTTTCGATTTTTCTCCACTGCAACCCGTCAGCGGGTACTCTCAACTTTCCGTCTTTCTTACGGTCTTCTCTGTGCCATCGCATCGCCTTGGCATGCTCTTTGTTTTGGAACAAACGTTTCAACC
>NW_021176212.1:0-2884 GCF_002162155.2 Triticum dicoccoides
GGTTGAAACGTTTGTTCCAAAACAAAGAGCATGCCAAGGCGATGCGATGGCACAGAGAAGACCGTAAGAAAGACGGAAAGTTGAGAGTACCCGCTGACGGGTTGCAGTGGAGAAAAATCGAAAGAAAGTACGGGAAGGAGTTTGCAGATGACGCAAGGAGCGTATGGTTTGGTCTAAGCGCAGATGGCATTAATCCTTTTGGGGAGCAGAGCAGCAACCATAGCACCTGGCCTGTGACTCTATGTTTGTATAACCTTCCTCCTTGGTTGTGCATGAAGCGGAAGTTCATTATGATGCCAGTGCTCATCCAAGACCCTAAGCAACCCGGCAACGACATTGATGTGTACCTAAGGCCATTAGTTGAAGAACTCTTACAACTGTGGAATGGAACAGGTGTACGTGCGTGGGATGAGCACATGGGGGAAGAATTTGACCTAAAGGCGTTGCTGTTCGTGACCATCAATGATTGGCCTGCTCTCAGTAACCTTTCAGGACAGACAAACAAGGGATACCGCGTATGCACGCACTGTTTGGATGATACCGACAGTATATATTTGGCTAATAAGAATGTGTACCTGGGACATCGTCGATTTCTTCCGAGCAGGCATCCCGTAAGAAAGAAAGGCGAGCATTTCAAAGGTGAGGCGGATCACCGGACGAAGCCTCGCCACCGTACTGGTGCTGATGTACATGATATGGTCAAGGATTTGAAGGTGGTCTTTGGAAAGGGTCCTGGTGGACAACCTGGTCCAAACCTCAGTACTCCTCTTCCTGTGAGGGCTTATGACAGGACCGAGGAGCAAACCAATGCCATAGTGTGGGCAGAAGTCGACGCCCATTTTGGACCGAAATCGCCACCGCCGCCAAGGAAGAAAGTGCCTGTGGAAGTAGTTGACCACTTCATTCGTATGGCTCAACCACCAGCTCCTAAGCCTGTTGACACAGACTATGAGCGCCACATCAGGAAGTTACATCGACAACGTCTACAGAAGGAGGCGAGCTCGAGCTCGGGCAAACAACAAGCAGCTGTCAAAAAAAGCGGGAAAACCGTTGCCCAGCTGGGAGAACAGGCGGCGCAATCAATCCCCCCGCTTGTTGTGCCGCCAACAACACGTGACAGTACGCGCGCCCAATATTATTGTGGCCAAACAGTTTACGTTTCCGAGGTGGGCGATGTGGTAATAACCCAGGAGCATATAATGCAGGCTGAAACTCTCAAAATCACTGTTGGACAACTCCTCGAGATCGAGGACATGCCTGTGCTTAAAGAGGAGGAAATAAAACGGAAATATACCCTGGGCCAACCTTTGGTCAAGCCAGAAGAGGTCAAGAAGCTCCCAACCAGAATGTATGAATTGCATCAATGGTACATGGACATTACCAAGAGATCCGATTGAGAGTCCCTCATGGTGCAAGTCAAGAAGGATCATTACTACCATGAGAAACCTGTGACCGTTGAGTATTCTGAACTGTTTCAGTTATACAATCAAGACGCACTCGACAAATCTATCGTCAGTTGCTATTGTCTGTAAGTGATTTCTTTCTGTAATTTAAGTCTCAAGTTAGCTGTAGTGATCCTTTTGATCAATCATTACCTGTAATTATCCTCTCTATATTCTTTTCTATGGTATTATGCAGGATGAAGATGTATGAAATGAGAAAAGGTGGACGCTATGTCATTGGGTTCATTAACTCAAACACCGTTAATGAATACACATGAACAATAAACAAGCATCATGAAAAGCGGGTAGAGGACATTATGCTAGAGTTCTTGAAGCGCCTCAAATACAATGAAGATATACTAGTTCCTTATAACTTCCAGTGAGTCACACTTTCTTGTACTACAAATTCTCTGTTTTTGCCTACTAGCTAGGTACATGTTTTTGCTTACATATGCCCGCTTAATTAAGACATGCAAACGTGTGTGCATGCAGATTTCACTGGATCTTGTGTATCATTAAAGTTGACGCCGGAACAGTTCAAATACTGGACTCACTACTCAAAGCAAATAGTGACTATAACATCTTATTTGGGATAGTCAACGGGTAATTTCAATCATTATTAACTATATATCTTGGCCTATTTAGTTCGTCATTTCATGATATGAACTATTTAATAACCCCTTTATTCATTTTCTTTGTCGGCGGGCAGGGCTTGGGCAAGGTTCATCAGCGTCACGGAAGGCGAATGGAAACGACAGCTGAAATGGTTTCGACCCAAGGTAACTAATTAAGTAGTACTAGCTAGCTAGCTAGCTGCCATCTCTTTAATTATTATGCTTGATTAATTATTATCTGATCAAATTAAATTCCATTATCGTAATAAAGACCTTGAAGCAGGCGCAGGGGACTGATCTGTGTGCATTCTGCGTTTGCGAGAACATTCGCATGATGTCGTCCGAAAGGAGCAGATCTCAAAGATAGGAATGGGTACGCTTGTCAGAACACTATTCACAATTTTTACACCATTATCGATATCTAGTCACACAACTAATACACATGCATATTGATCTCCTTCTTAACAGTTCAAAGAGGTGCGGGACAAGCTCCTAGAAACGGAGCGCGTAGAAGCACTTCAAGAGGAAATAGCGGGATTTTTGCTCGACCATGTCATAAATCCGAAGGGAGAATACTATTACCCGCTACCGCCCCCATCGACCAGGTCATGAACCACTTTCAATTGTCATCGTGCTCCGAAGGCACCAATTAGGCTAATGCCACTGGCTCCGAAGGCAACATGCATATGTAGGAGAAATTGTATATAGCTATACATGTGTTTATGTGTAAATTAATATGGTGGTTTGTGAGACATTGATGATATATATATGATTGGTTCTACTAGAAATTCTATATATATATATATATATATATATATATATATATAT
>NW_021176212.1:2932-5250 GCF_002162155.2 Triticum dicoccoides
GTACAATGTGTAGTACCGTAAAATACCAGCAAACGGAAAAGAATTAAAATGGAAAACACAAAATTAAATGAAACATAAATCATAAAACCAAAACCCCCCCAAACATTTTAGTACCGGTTGGTGTTACCAACCGGTACTAAAGGGCTCCCGGACCCCGGAGCTGGCTCGTGCCACGTGGTTGCCCTTTAGCACCGGTTCATGCTGAACCGGTACTAAAGGGGGGGGGCTTTAGCGCCCACACGTTAGTGCCGGTTCCTAAACCGGCACTAAAGGGCCTTACGAACCGGTGCTATTGCCCGGTTCTGCACTAGTGATATCTGATACAAGCATATCAAGGTCACCCATTAGGTGTAGGTATGTCTTGCACTTTTCAGTTCTTGATGCTACAGAGTATATTTCTTTTCATTATGTTGTTTATGGGCACTATACTTTTTGTTGCAACTAGACTTTTATCATTTATATCATATATTAGTACTTCCCCCGTCCCATAATGTGTAGTGTTAAAAAAATTCTTACATTATAGGACGGAGGGAGTATCAAGTTCTCATAAAGAGTTTTTTTTTGAAAGATCCAGCTGCTGGCTGGCTTGTATTGATTGATAGCAGGGAGCATGTGGGAATACAAAAGATGAGGTGATCATAAGATCAAGGATATAATGAAAAGAAAGAGAAAAGGGCTGTTGACAGGTCACAAAACCTGTGATCAGCATTCAAAAGAAACTAGCTATCTCATGGAGGTTCCCAGAAAGGGTGCTCCAGAAAGGTTGCTCCTGCTTGTCGCCAAAGCTCAAAAGTTCTTCTGACAGCTCCTAGTATGTCATCTGGCTTGGCCACCTTCATTCTGAAAGTGCAATAGTTTCTCTCTTTCCACAGCTCAGAGAGGATCAGTATGAGCATCGTCTTGAGGGCCTTCTTGTGCTGTGCTGATTCTCCGTTTGTCATCAGTCTAATGATCTCCATTGGCTTGCTCTGGTTTTGCCATGTTGATGGGTGCAGAGAGCAGTAACCACGACCCTCCGCAGCCTTTGTCCAGACCGCTCTAGAGATCGGGCAGTGCCAGAAGAGGTGATGCGAGGTCTCAAGGTTTCTAAAGCACATCTGGCAAAAATATCCATTTGGCCATCCCCTTCGCTGTAAACGATCATTGCACTAGAGCCTGTTCTTGAGCAGCAGCCAAATGAACATCTTCAGACGTGCCGGTGCCCAAGAGTTCCAAACGATGTCTCTGAGTTCAGACTTGATCAGGCCCTGGAACTGCGCTCTATATGCCGAGCTAGCTGAGTATTTGCCTGATGCCTCATGCTTCCATCTGATTGTGTCAGGTTGTTGATCATCAAGTTGAATGCTCCTGGAGTGAATCCATCTCTGCAATCTGATTGCTTCTTCCCATATAGGCTGTGTGTTTCCATGGGCAAGGTCCTGGAGCCAGGTGATGTTATTTAGCGCCTCCCTGACCGATCTGTTCTTCCTTCTTGAGTGCTTAAACAGTGATGGAAAGGCAGTCTTGAGGTTGCCCAATCCTGTCCAGGAGCAATGCCAAAAGGTGGCCGTTGCTCCGTCGCCGAGAGTCACCGTTGTCGAGGCCGAGAAGAGGGCCCTGTCTCCGTCGTCGCATGGCAGCTGCATGCCAATCCACGGCCTGTTCGGGCATGTCCAGGACAGCCAAAGCCAGCGTAGTCTGAGCGCTCTGCTGAAGCGTGACATGTCCAGGATTCCGAGACCTCCATGATCGATCGGAGTGCACACCACGGGCCAGCTGACCTTGCATTTACCTCCGCTGAGCTCTTCATCTTGTGCCCATAGGAAGCGCCGCCGCACCCTGTCGACCTCATTCAGGAACTTCTTTGGCGCGCGTAGCACCGTCAGGGCGAAGGTGGCAGTGCACTGAGCACACTCCGCACCAGTACTCGGCGTCCAGCTATAGACATTAGCTTGCCCTTCCATCCCGCAAGCCTGGCCTTGATGCGATCCAGGATGAACTGAATGTGAACCAGCCGTAGACGGGAGAGAGTGATCGGGAGGCCAAGGTATTTCAGGGGGAAATCCACAGTTTGGCCACCGAAGTTTTGCAGAACATCCGCCAGGGTGGCCTCATCACAGCGTATAGCAGACGCTGTTGACTTGGCAAGGTTTACCCGCAACCCAGTTGCATTGCCGAAATCATGAAGAATCTGAAGCAGAGCATCTATCTCCTCTTTGTCAGGGTTTGCGAAGATGACAGCATCATCGGCGTATAGGCTGACTCTTAGCGATAGATCCCTACCAGGCAGAGGGGCGATGAGGTCCAGCTCAGTGGCACGCTGCAGCAGCCGATGCAGG
>NW_021176213.1:0-1741 GCF_002162155.2 Triticum dicoccoides
CCATAGGGATTTCGTAGGATTTACTCCCTAGTTGCCCCTATGGATTTTGAGATCCCGAAGTCCGACCTTTTACTTGATGTCCTAGATACCAGACCATTTCTATGAATGGGTTACACTAGCACATCAAGGAGAACATTAGAAGCGGAGTGCTAAATGTTTCTCGGTCGATCATCCAGATTTTGTTTCCTTGGCCTCGCTAAGATGAAATCTGAGAAGGTGTTATCTTTCTTTGCATCTACATCCTCCATCATCATTCATCATGGTAGCAAGTTGTGTTGCCGGACCCTTGACACGGATGTTGGTAAAACCTTGATGAATATGGAAATGCTCAAGTTCTTGAGAGCACGCACAAGCGTTACGTGTTATCATCGGCTCTAACTGGGATTACTCTCAGTTTCCTCGGCAATGCTATGACCTCTTCAAACAGTGAATTCACTTCCTATTGTTGGGTTCTTCCCCAATTACCAGAATCATTCCTAGCATTTGCATTTTGTTCCTAGCTTGCACCGCCAATGTGCCATTCTACCATGGGTCTCTTCCATTTCCGGTGATAAGCAAAATCATCCATTGCGTTGTCTTCAACAAGGTAATCCACATCATCCAAGTCCGAGTATGCCATTCTACCGACCCCCTCCAAATGATCGCTTGTGATTACCTTATGCTGGTATGAAGAGTTTCAATGATCTCTGAATCAAAAGTAATTCTTTTTGCCACTTAAGGTAATACTCTACGATCACCTTCCTCCAGGATGTTTCGTCGTGGTATCATGGCAACTCAACTCTTCGCTACGTTGGCAATCGTTTACCACCTTCTTAAGTGTGGAATTATTGTCCACCTAGTGAACCTTCGTCATTTGTTCCACTCCATTTCTTCAAATCTGTGCTTCGTCTCCCAGCTCAAGAGATGTTGCTATGTCTCATTCCGTGAGTTGTTCGATCTTCGAGAAGATCGACCCTTCTAGAGTCTCTTTCCCTCCAGGTCATGTTGGCAGGATTTCTCAGAGCAAGACGACAAGACAAAGATGGTGATCGAATCAACGTTTCTATGAAGTGCAACCTGGATCGTGAAGATTATACTAGTTGCGTTTACCTTTCACCTTACCCTACGCTTGAATCTCGAGACGAGATTCTTGTTTAGTGGGGGTGAGTTGTCACATCCCTAGCTTCTGGCATTGCACTAGTACTAGCCTTTGGTGATGCATCATGTTTACTTTTACAGAAAGTTGAAATGGGGATTGTCCAAACCCTAGCATTTTAATAATTCACCAGGTTCACCTAAAATATTTTCAGTCAACCCAAGTGGCTTTCAAAAATGTTCATCATCTTTGGAAAAATGCTGGAAACAGTAACCAGAGATGATGCACATTTTTCCATGTCATTTTGGATCTTTGAACTAATATATATTGTATTTGAGTTGGAGCAAATATATGTTATATATATTTTTAATGCTTCAATAATTCTGATATTTTGTGAGGGGCTCTAGAATATTACTTTCAGTCCCTGCAAAAATTATTGGAAGAAACAAAAATGATTTAGTGTTTGAACTAAATCAAAACAGATTGAAACAAATAGAAAACAATGATTAAAAAAATAAAACAGAGCAAAAATAAAAAGGGAGACGGCCACCTGGGCCACTTACCTGCTTACCTGCCCGGCCCAGCTCCTCCCGCTGGCCCAGCCCGCCACCGCTACCCCCCCTGTCGTCTTCTTCCCTCGCCAGAAGGACGCGGGCACGCGCCCGG
>NW_021176214.1:0-2356 GCF_002162155.2 Triticum dicoccoides
TTGGCAGAGCAGTCCGGGGGAAGAGTTTTTCCCTTCTTGGACCCTTCGGCCTCCCTCGTTGGGGAGGACTTCCTTTTCTTCTCTCACCCCACTGGGGGAGAGGCTTTATTCTTCTCCTCCTCACCTTGGTGAGAGGAGTCGGCCTCGGAGTCGTCATCCGATAGCACCTGAAAACGGGAACTCTTCCGAGTCCCCGTGGCCTTCTTCTTGGCCTTCTTCTCCGACACCACGTGGGGTGCCGGAGCCAGCAGCCCCGTTAAGCGGGCGTCCGCTGGGTCCTCTGGCAATGGGGCCGGACAGATAGTCCGCTCGGCCTTCGCCAGCCAGCCCTGTCAAAGGAAAGGGAGTTTAGATCCCGCATAGAGTCAAACTATGGAGAACAAGCGTCCCGTAAAGGACAAAATCGCTTACCTCGTCAGCCGGACGCTGCGAGCTGAATCCGCGATCTTCGGTAGCGGATGCGGGAGCCTCGGCGCCCTTGAACAACACCTTCCAGACATCTTCGTACGTAGTGTCGAAGAGCCCGCTCAAAGTCTGGTGCTGCGCCGGATCGAACTCCCACATGTTGAAGCCCCATCGTTGGCACGGGAGGATCCGGCGGATGAGCATGACCTGGACCACGTTGACAAGCTTGAGCTTCTTGTCCACCAGCTTTTGGACGCAGGCTTGGAGTCCGGTCAGCTCCTCCGAATCATGCCAAGTCCGGCCGCGCTCTTTCCAGGAGGTGAGCCGTGTGGGGATGCCAGATCTGAATTCGGGGGCCGCTGCCCATTCAGGGTCACGCGGCTCGGTGATGTAGAACCACCCCGATTTCCACCCCTTGATGGTTTCCACGAAAGTGCCTTCAAGCCAAGTAACGTTGGACATCCTGCCCACCATGGCGCCTCCGCACTCTGCTTGGCTGCCCTTCACAACCTTCGGCTTGACACTGAAGGTCTTGAGCCACAAGCCGAAGTGGGGCTGGATGCAGAGGAAGGCCTCACACACGACGATAAATGCCGAGATTTTGAGGATGAAATTCGGGGCCAGATCGTGGAAATCCAGGCCGTAGTAGAACATGAGCCCCCGGACAAAGTGATGGAGTGGGAAGCCCAGTCTGCGGAGGAAATGGGTAAGAAATACTACCCTCTCATGGGGCCTGGGGGTGGGGATGAGCTCTCCCTCGTCGGGGAGCCGATGCGCGATGTTGCTGGACAAATATCCGGCGCTGTGCAGCTTCTGGATGTACCCCTCCGTAATGGAGGAGGCCATCCACTTTCCTCCCGCTCCGGACATAGTTGGAGGAGGTTGAGGTGAGATGTGCGGACTTGGGCGCTGGAGCTTGAGTTCGCAGAGATGGATAAGCCAAGGAGGAAGAAGGCACAGGTAAAAGGGTTGGATCTTTATCCCCTTATATGGGCGGACGAAAACATGCATCCCCACCGGCCTGATAAAACTTGCTTATCCCCCAAGCGCCGCAATCAATGGCGCGGTTGGGTTACCCACGTCCGTATTGATGGGAATCCCGAAATAAGGGGAACACGATCTCTGCTTCGACAAGACGTGCCAAGGAAACCGCTTCGCTAAACGCGCTGAGGTGGTACCATAAAAACAATTCGAGTAAAGACTTGGTAGTGGTGTGAAGACACACCACGAAATACGTCAGCAGATTGAACTTGTGTATATATTATTCTCTCTACGGTGGTATGTGGAAATTATTTTGCAGAGCCGGACACTATCCTGGTGTTCACAATCTTCTATAAATTATTCGGAGGAGGAACCCGCCTTGCAATGCCGAAGACAATATGCGTGCCGGACTCGTCGTCATTGAAGCATGGTTCAGGGGCTACTGAGGGAGTCCTGGACTAGGGGGTGTCCGGATAGCCGAACTATTATCATCGGCCGGACTCCAAGACTACGAAGATACAAGATTGAAGACTTCGTCCCGTGTTCGGATAGGACTTTCCTTGGTGTGGAAGGCAAGCTTGGCGATACGGATATGTAGATCTCCTACCATTGTAACCTACTCTGTGTAACCCTAGCCCTCTCCGGTGTCTATATAAACTGGATGGCTTTAGTCTGTAGGACGAACAACAATCATACCATAGGCTAGCTTCTAGGGTTTAGCCTCCTTGATCTCGTGGTAGATCTACTCTTGTAACACACATCATCAATATTAATCAAGCGGGACATAGGGTTTTACCTCCATCAAGAGGGCCCGAATCTGGGTAAAACATCATGTCCCTTGTCTCCTGTTACCATCCGCCTAGACGCACAGTTCGGGACCCCCTACCCGAGATCCGCCGGTTTTGACACCGACACCAGCCCCGGTTCGGGCTTCAGGCGGACCAAGCAAAGGAAGCGCGGGGAGGGGCTG
>NW_021176215.1:0-1772 GCF_002162155.2 Triticum dicoccoides
GGGTTTCAACCGCCGCTGGAGTTTCACCCTCATCGGGCAGAGCCGCCAATCGTGTAGCTGCCGCAATCATGTTGTCCAGAGGAGTGGAGTAATGACCCGGCGGTGTCGTCACATGCTGAGGCAGAGTGCTGTTTATACATGGCTGGCCGGGAGGTTCAACCATCCGGTGCACCACCGGCAGGTTACTGGCCCCAACTCCAGGGGTGTTGAAGAGGTCCCTTGACTCATAAACCAAGGGCAAATGACTCTGTTGCTTCATCCTCAAGACTTCATGTGAACCGTTCTGATCCACCCTAAACCGATATGACTCTGCTTGAATCCACTGTGCTTGAGCGTCCAAAACAGCTTGTTCTGCGGCCATCCTGGCGTTCTCTACCGCTAAGTCTGCCTTAGCTTGCGCTATTCCATCACGTAATTTGGCCACTTCTGCCTTCTATTGCTCCTGATTTTCTGGGGTTACCTCAACCTCCATCAGAGTCGCCAGAGCATCCAATAGATCTGCTAAGACTTGAGCTGACGGGCGAGCTGAACCGCCAGCCCCAGCTGCCGTGACCACTGCTGCACCAGAAGTTATAGCCGCAGCAGCTGTCGAGCCAAGAACCGGCTGTGTGCCAGCCATGAAGATCGCCACCATGTTTGGCGGCTCACAGGTGTCCGGAATACTGTCGCTGTCGGAATAGCCCCCAAGCCTTCCACCTTGTAGCCGATACATTGAATCGGTCTCGCCCGTGGACTCATCATCAGAGCATATCTCTGTCTCACCGCCAAAGACGGAGCCTTCCAATTTATCCCCATGGGTGAACCCAACGAAGACGTGCCTTGCGAGTGGCTGAGCCGGGGCGGGCCATGCACGCTGAGCCGTCTCGATGATGTCGGTGCAGGTGTCCGGCTCAGGGCCCGTCTCGCCGATCTTGCCGATGAAGAGGTGAATTCCGCCGAAGGGGACCCGGTACCCGTACTCAATTGAGCCGGCCTCGGGGCCCCAGCTTGCATCGTCGATGTAGAGCTTGCCGCGATGACTCTTGGTCATCCAGCCCATAGAGTATCCCTTCAGCCCCTCGAAGCTGCCCTTTAAGAACTCGAAACCACCGTGCGCTGGCCGCATAGTGGGCGCCAACTATCGTGGAAGTCTCACGGCAGATGTCCTCATTGAAGGACTTAGTTGTGTAGCCATTGCAACAAGGTTAGCTTAAAGGGGTTAAATGGGACAAAGGACATGGAGAGTCTATACTGGTTCGGCCCCTTGCGGTGAAGGCAAAGGCCTACTCCAGTTGAGGTGGTATTGCTAGGGTTTCGATTACCAGGGAGCAAACACGCTTTGCCTGGCTCTCGATTGATGTTTCTTGCCCTAAGCCGCTGCCGAGTCGTCCCCTTATATACACGGGTTGACGCCCTGCGGCCTACAGAGTCCCGGACGGCTCATACAACGTGTCCGGCTCGGTGACGTATCTTGCATGCCTTATATTACAAGTCTACTCATACATGGTAGTTTACACTTACGGGCCTTAAGCCGTCTCTGGGCTTGGGCCTCTTACCAGCCTATCTATGAACTGCCCGTCTGGTATACTCTCTTGGGCTTCTAGGATGAACCGTCATTGTGGTTGACCCGGCCCCTCCTGGGCGGGTCATACCTGATAGTCATATCCCCAACACAATGGAATACCGAAAGGGCTCCTACTAGTAAAAAAGTTAATTCAGTTGAAGAAATTTCTTCTTTGAGTGAAAATTTTGATGCTCTTGTGAAATTGGTTGCTAGTAGAAGTGCTCCTATT
>NW_021176216.1:0-1772 GCF_002162155.2 Triticum dicoccoides
GGGTTTCAACCGCCGCTGGAGTTTCACCCTCATCGGGCAGAGCCGCCAATCGTGTAGCTGCCGCAATCATGTTGTCCAGAGGAGTGGAGTAATGACCCGGCGGTGTCGTCACATGCTGAGGCAGAGTGCTGTTTATACATGGCTGGCCGGGAGGTTCAACCATCCGGTGCACCACCGGCAGGTTACTGGCCCCAACTCCAGGGGTGTTGAAGAGGTCCCTTGACTCATAAACCAAGGGCAAATGACTCTGTTGCTTCATCCTCAAGACTTCATGTGAACCGTTCTGATCCACCCTAAACCGATATGACTCTGCTTGAATCCACTGTGCTTGAGCGTCCAAAACAGCTTGTTCTGCGGCCATCCTGGCGTTCTCTACCGCTAAGTCTGCCTTAGCTTGCGCTATTCCATCACGTAATTTGGCCACTTCTGCCTTCTATTGCTCCTGATTTTCTGGGGTTACCTCAACCTCCATCAGAGTCGCCAGAGCATCCAATAGATCTGCTAAGACTTGAGCTGACGGGCGAGCTGAACCGCCAGCCCCAGCTGCCGTGACCACTGCTGCACCAGAAGTTATAGCCGCAGCAGCTGTCGAGCCAAGAACCGGCTGTGTGCCAGCCATGAAGATCGCCACCATGTTTGGCGGCTCACAGGTGTCCGGAATACTGTCGCTGTCGGAATAGCCCCCAAGCCTTCCACCTTGTAGCCGATACATTGAATCGGTCTCGCCCGTGGACTCATCATCAGAGCATATCTCTGTCTCACCGCCAAAGACGGAGCCTTACAATTTATCCCCATGGGTGAACCCAACGAAGACGTGCCTTGCGACTGGCTGAGCCGGGGCGGGCCATGCACGCTGAGCCGTCTCGATGATGTCGGTGCAGGTGTCCGGCTCAGGGCCCGTCTCGCCGATCTTGCCGATGAAGAGGTGAATTCCGCCGAAGGGGACCCGGTACCCGTACTCAATTGAGCCGGCCTCGGGGCCCCAGCTTGCATCGTCGATGTAGAGCTTGCCGCGATGACTCTTGGTCATCCAGCCCATAGAGTATCCCTTCAGCCCCTCGAAGCTGCCCTTTAAGAACTCGAAACCACCGTGCGCTGGCCGCATAGTGGGCGCCAACTATCGTGGAAGTCTCACGGCAGATGTCCTCATTGAAGGACTTAGTTGTGTAGCCATTGCAACAAGGTTAGCTTAAAGGGGTTAAATGGGACAAAGGACATGGAGAGTCTATACTGGTTCGGCCCCTTGCGGTGAAGGCAAAGGCCTACTCCAGTTGAGGTGGTATTGCTAGGGTTTCGATTACCAGGGAGCAAACACGCTTTGCCTGGCTCTCGATTGATGTTTCTTGCCCTAAGCCGCTGCCGAGTCGTCCCCTTATATACACGGGTTGACGCCCTGCGGCCTACAGAGTCCCGGACGGCTCATACAACGTGTCCGGCTCGGTGACGTATCTTGCATGCCTTATATTACAAGTCTACTCATACATGGTAGTTTACACTTACGGGCCTTAAGCCGTCTCTGGGCTTGGGCCTCTTACCAGCCTATCTATGAACTGCCCGTCTGGTATACTCTCTTGGGCTTCTAGGATGAACCGTCATTGTGGTTGACCCGGCCCCTCCTGGGCGGGTCATACCTGATAGTCATATCCCCAACACAATGGAATACCGAAAGGGCTCCTACTAGTAAAAAAGTTAATTCAGTTGAAGAAATTTCTTCTTTGAGTGAAAATTTTGATGCTCTTGTGAAATTGGTTGCTAGTAGAAGTGCTCCTATT